>NW_027656414.1:0-92738 GCF_964235325.1 Thermobia domestica
CATGAAGCAATATAACCCTTGCAGTCTTGATGAGACCACGTGACACTCATCCTAAGTAGAAAAAGTATGTCTTCAAACACGAATTTCTTCACTTTTCTTCTAAACTCAACTAATTGGTATATATATGTTGTTAGGCAACATCTCAACAATATAACATATGTCATTTTTATAGATATTATATTGTTGTGCATTCTTCCTAACTACTGTATATTTAAGGGTATATCTCCGAAACTTCTGAATATATTTTAATGTAATAAAGCTCAAATTGAAGAGCTGTACCCTCTTCATATTCTGACTGCAAGCAGCGCCCCCTACTGTAGAAGGAAAGTTATCTTGTGCATATCATGTTTGGTACTGTTTTATTCATTTTACACTATATAAACGATTTTATTCCATGATATGTCTCATTGCCTCATAACAATATGGCTGACCAATGACAACCGAGGAATAAGGACATGTACCGTTCAGAACTACATACAGCGCATTCGCTAATTGGCGCACTTTCTTCATTTTTTGAAAAACAAATAAAATTTTTATACTATGGGTTTGAATTTTGCATCACCCTGTATATGTTTTCCATACAACAACCAAATATACTACCTAAGAATTGCAAACATGATAAAATGGTAAGAAAATCTACACATTACAACAAAAAATTTTAAAAAATGAAGATAGTACCTGTTGTTATACATGAAGCAATATAACCCTTGCAGTCTTGATGAGACCACGTGACACTCATCCTAAGTAGAAAAAGTATGTCTTCAAACACGAATTTCTTCACTTTTCTTCTAAACTCAACTAATTGGTATATATATGTTGTTAGGCAACATCTCAACAATATAACATATGTCATTTTTATATATATTATATTGTTGTGCATTCTTCCTAACTACTGTATATTTAAGGCTATATCTCCGAAACTTCTGAATATATTTTAATGTAATAAAGCTCAAATTGAAGAGCTGTACCCTCTTCATATTCTGACTGCAAGCAGCGCCCCCTACTGTAGAAGGAAAGTTATCTTGTGCATATCATGTTTGGTACTGTTTTATTCATTTTACACTATATAAACGATTTTATTCCATGATATGTCTCATTGCCTCATAACAATATGGCTGACCAATGACAACCGAGGAATAAGGACATGTACCGTTCAGAACTACATACAGCGCATTCGCTAATTGGCGCACTTTCTTCATTTTTTGAAAAACAAATAAAATTTTTATACTATGGGTTTGAATTTTGCATCACCCTGTATATGTTTTCCATACAACAACCAAATATACTACCTAAGAATTGCAAACATGATAAAATGGTAAGAAAATCTACACATTACAACAAAAAATTTTAAAAAATGAAGATAGTACCTGTTGTTATACATGAAGCAATATAACCCTTGCAGTCTTGATGAGACCACGTGACACTCATCCTAAGTAGAAAAAGTATGTCTTCAAACACGAATTTCTTCACTTTTCTTCTAAACTCAACTAATTGGTATATATATGTTGTTAGGCAACATCTCAACAATATAACATATGTCATTTTTATATATATTATATTGTTGTGCATTCTTCCTAACTACTGTATATTTAAGGCTATATCTCCGAAACTTCTGAATATATTTTAATGTAATAAAGCTCAAATTGAAGAGCTGTACCCTCTTCATATTCTGACTGCAAGCAGCGCCCCCTACTGTAGAAGGAAAGTTATCTTGTGCATATCATGTTTGGTACTGTTTTATTCATTTTACACTATATAAACGATTTTATTCCATGATATGTCTCATTGCCTCATAACAATATGGCTGACCAATGACAACCGAGGAATAAGGACATGTACCGTTCAGAACTACATACAGCGCATTCGCTAATTGGCGCACTTTCTTCATTTTTTGAAAAACAAATAAAATTTTTATACTATGGGTTTGAATTTTGCATCACCCTGTATATGTTTTCCATACAACAACCAAATATACTACCTAAGAATTGCAAACATGATAAAATGGTAAGAAAATCTACACATTACAACAAAAAATTTTAAAAAATGAAGATAGTACCTGTTGTTATACATGAAGCAATATAACCCTTGCAGTCTTGATGAGACCACGTGACACTCATCCTAAGTAGAAAAAGTATGTCTTCAAACACGAATTTCTTCACTTTTCTTCTAAACTCAACTAATTGGTATATATATGTTGTTAGGCAACATCTCAACAATATAACATATGTCATTTTTATAGATATTATATTGTTGTGCATTCTTCCTAACTACTGTATATTTAAGGCTATATCTCCGAAACTTCTGAATATATTTTAATGTAATAAAGCTCAAATTGAAGAGCTGTACCCTCTTCATATTCTGACTGCAAGCAGCGCCCCCTACTGTAGAAGGAAAGTTATCTTGTGCATATCATGTTTGGTACTCTTTTATTCATTTTACACTATATAAACGATTTTATTCCATGATATGTCTCATTGCCTCATAACAATATGGCTGACCAATGACAACCGAGGAATAAGGACATGTACCGTTCAGAACTACATACAGCGCATTCGCTAATTGGCGCACTTTCTTCATTTTTTGAAAAACAAATAAAATTTTTATACTATGGGTTTGAATTTTGCATCACCCTGTATATGTTTTCCATACAACAACCAAATATACTACCTAAGAATTGCAAACATGATAAAATGGTAAGAAAATCTACACATTACAACAAAAAATTTTAAAAAATGAAGATAGTACCTGTTGTTATACATGAAGCAATATAACCCTTGCAGTCTTGATGAGACCACGTGACACTCATCCTAAGTAGAAAAAGTATGTCTTCAAACACGAATTTCTTCACTTTTCTTCTAAACTCAACTAATTGGTATATATATGTTGTTAGGCAACATCTCAACAATATAACATATGTCATTTTTATATATATTATATTGTTGTGCATTCTTCCTAACTACTGTATATTTAAGGCTATATCTCCGAAACTTCTGAATATATTTTAATGTAATAAAGCTCAAATTGAAGAGCTGTACCCTCTTCATATTCTGACTGCAAGCAGCGCCCCCTACTGTAGAAGGAAAGTTATCTTGTGCATATCATGTTTGGTACTGTTTTATTCATTTTACACTATATAAACGATTTTATTCCATGATATGTCTCATTGCCTCATAACAATATGGCTGACCAATGACAACCGAGGAATAAGGACATGTACCGTTCAGAACTACATACAGCGCATTCGCTAATTGGCGCACTTTCTTCATTTTTTGAAAAACAAATAAAATATTTATACTATGGGTTTGAATTTTGCATCACCCTGTATATGTTTTCCATACAACAACCAAATATACTACCTAAGAATTGCAAACATGATAAAATGGTAAGAAAATCTACACATTACAACAAAAAATTTTAAAAAATGAAGATAGTACCTGTTGTTATACATGAAGCAATATAACCCTTGCAGTCTTGATGAGACCACGTGACACTCATCCTAAGTAGAAAAAGTATGTCTTCAAACACGAATTTCTTCACTTTTCTTCTAAACTCAACTAATTGGTATATATATGTTGTTAGGCAACATCTCAACAATATAACATATGTCATTTTTATAGATATTATATTGTTGTGCATTCTTCCTAACTACTGTATATTTAAGGGTATATCTCCGAAACTTCTGAATATATTTTAATGTAATAAAGCTCAAATTGAAGAGCTGTACCCTCTTCATATTCTGACTGCAAGCAGCGCCCCCTACTGTAGAAGGAAAGTTATCTTGTGCATATCATGTTTGGTACTGTTTTATTCATTTTACACTATATAAACGATTTTATTCCATGATATGTCTCATTGCCTCATAACAATATGGCTGACCAATGACAACCGAGGAATAAGGACATGTACCGTTCAGAACTACATACAGCGCATTCGCTAATTGGCGCACTTTCTTCATTTTTTGAAAAACAAATAAAATTTTTATACTATGGGTTTGAATTTTGCATCACCCTGTATATGTTTTCCATACAACAACCAAATATACTACCTAAGAATTGCAAACATGATAAAATGGTAAGAAAATCTACACATTACAACAAAAAATTTTAAAAAATGAAGATAGTACCTGTTGTTATACATGAAGCAATATAACCCTTGCAGTCTTGATGAGACCACGTGACACTCATCCTAAGTAGAAAAAGTATGTCTTCAAACACGAATTTCTTCACTTTTCTTCTAAACTCAACTAATTGGTATATATATGTTGTTAGGCAACATCTCAACAATATAACATATGTCATTTTTATATATATTATATTGTTGTGCATTCTTCCTAACTACTGTATATTTAAGGGTATATCTCCGAAACTTCTGAATATATTTTAATGTAATAAAGCTCAAATTGAAGAGCTGTACCCTCTTCATATTCTGACTGCAAGCAGCGCCCCCTACTGTAGAAGGAAAGTTATCTTGTGCATATCATGTTTGGTACTCTTTTATTCATTTTACACTATATAAACGATTTTATTCCATGATATGTCTCATTGCCTCATAACAATATGGCTGACTAATGACAACCGAGGAATAAGGACATGTACCGTTCAGAACTACATACAGCGCATTCGCTAATTGGCGCACTTTCTTCATTTTTTGAAAAACAAATAAAATTTTTATACTATGGGTTTGAATTTTGCATCACCCTGTATATGTTTTCCATACAACAACCAAATATACTACCTAAGAATTGCAAACATGATAAAATGGTAAGAAAATCTACACATTACAACAAAAAATTTTAAAAAATGAAGATAGTACCTGTTGTTATACATGAAGCAATATAACCCTTGCAGTCTTGATGAGACCACGTGACACTCATCCTAAGTAGAAAAAGTATGTCTTCAAACACGAATTTCTTCACTTTTCTTCTAAACTCAACTAATTGGTATATATATGTTGTTAGGCAACATCTCAACAATATAACATATGTCATTTTTATATATATTATATTGTTGTGCATTCTTCCTAACTACTGTATATTTAAGGCTATATCTCCGAAACTTCTGAATATATTTTAATGTAATAAAGCTCAAATTGAAGAGCTGTACCCTCTTCATATTCTGACTGCAAGCAGCGCCCCCTACTGTAGAAGGAAAGTTATCTTGTGCATATCATGTTTGGTACTGTTTTATTCATTTTACACTATATAAACGATTTTATTCCATGATATGTCTCATTGCCTCATAACAATATGGCTGACCAATGACAACCGAGGAATAAGGACATGTACCGTTCAGAACTACATACAGCGCATTCGCTAATTGGCGCACTTTCTTCATTTTTTGAAAAACAAATAAAATATTTATACTATGGGTTTGAATTTTGCATCACCCTGTATATGTTTTCCATACAACAACCAAATATACTACCTAAGAATTGCAAACATGATAAAATGGTAAGAAAATCTACACATTACAACAAAAAATTTTAAAAAATGAAGATAGTACCTGTTGTTATACATGAAGCAATATAACCCTTGCAGTCTTGATGAGACCACGTGACACTCATCCTAAGTAGAAAAAGTATGTCTTCAAACACGAATTTCTTCACTTTTCTTCTAAACTCAACTAATTGGTATATATATGTTGTTAGGCAACATCTCAACAATATAACATATGTCATTTTTATAGATATTATATTGTTGTGCATTCTTCCTAACTACTGTATATTTAAGGGTATATCTCCGAAACTTCTGAATATATTTTAATGTAATAAAGCTCAAATTGAAGAGCTGTACCCTCTTCATATTCTGACTGCAAGCAGCGCCCCCTACTGTAGAAGGAAAGTTATCTTGTGCATATCATGTTTGGTACTGTTTTATTCATTTTACACTATATAAACGATTTTATTCCATGATATGTCTCATTGCCTCATAACAATATGGCTGACCAATGACAACCGAGGAATAAGGACATGTACCGTTCAGAACTACATACAGCGCATTCGCTAATTGGCGCACTTTCTTCATTTTTTGAAAAACAAATAAAATTTTTATACTATGGGTTTGAATTTTGCATCACCCTGTATATGTTTTCCATACAACAACCAAATATACTACCTAAGAATTGCAAACATGATAAAATGGTAAGAAAATCTACACATTACAACAAAAAATTTTAAAAAATGAAGATAGTACCTGTTGTTATACATGAAGCAATATAACCCTTGCAGTCTTGATGAGACCACGTGACACTCATCCTAAGTAGAAAAAGTATGTCTTCAAACACGAATTTCTTCACTTTTCTTCTAAACTCAACTAATTGGTATATATATGTTGTTAGGCAACATCTCAACAATATAACATATGTCATTTTTATATATATTATATTGTTGTGCATTCTTCCTAACTACTGTATATTTAAGGGTATATCTCCGAAACTTCTGAATATATTTTAATGTAATAAAGCTCAAATTGAAGAGCTGTACCCTCTTCATATTCTGACTGCAAGCAGCGCCCCCTACTGTAGAAGGAAAGTTATCTTGTGCATATCATGTTTGGTACTCTTTTATTCATTTTACACTATATAAACGATTTTATTCCATGATATGTCTCATTGCCTCATAACAATATGGCTGACTAATGACAACCGAGGAATAAGGACATGTACCGTTCAGAACTACATACAGCGCATTCGCTAATTGGCGCACTTTCTTCATTTTTTGAAAAACAAATAAAATTTTTATACTATGGGTTTGAATTTTGCATCACCCTGTATATGTTTTCCATACAACAACCAAATATACTACCTAAGAATTGCAAACATGATAAAATGGTAAGAAAATCTACACATTACAACAAAAAATTTTAAAAAATGAAGATAGTACCTGTTGTTATACATGAAGCAATATAACCCTTGCAGTCTTGATGAGACCACGTGACACTCATCCTAAGTAGAAAAAGTATGTCTTCAAACACGAATTTCTTCACTTTTCTTCTAAACTCAACTAATTGGTATATATATGTTGTTAGGCAACATCTCAACAATATAACATATGTCATTTTTATATATATTATATTGTTGTGCATTCTTCCTAACTACTGTATATTTAAGGCTATATCTCCGAAACTTCTGAATATATTTTAATGTAATAAAGCTCAAATTGAAGAGCTGTACCCTCTTCATATTCTGACTGCAAGCAGCGCCCCCTACTGTAGAAGGAAAGTTATCTTGTGCATATCATGTTTGGTACTGTTTTATTCATTTTACACTATATAAACGATTTTATTCCATGATATGTCTCATTGCCTCATAACAATATGGCTGACCAATGACAACCGAGGAATAAGGACATGTACCGTTCAGAACTACATACAGCGCATTCGCTAATTGGCGCACTTTCTTCATTTTTTGAAAAACAAATAAAATTTTTATACTATGGGTTTGAATTTTGCATCACCCTGTATATGTTTTCCATACAACAACCAAATATACTACCTAAGAATTGCAAACATGATAAAATGGTAAGAAAATCTACACATTACAAAAAATTTTAAAAAATGAAGATAGTACCTGTTGTTATACATGAAGCAATATAACCCTTGCAGTCTTGATGAGACCACGTGACACTCATCCTAAGTAGAAAAAGTATGTCTTCAAACACGAATTTCTTCACGTTTCTTCTAAACTCAACTAATTGGTATATATATGTTGTTAGGCAACATCTCAACAATATAACATATGTCATTTTTATAGATATTATATTGTTGTGCATTCTTCCTAACTACTGTATATTTAAGGGTATATCTCCGAAACTTCTGAATATATTTTAATGTAATAAAGCTCAAATTGAAGAGCTGTACCCTCTTCATATTCTGACTGCAAGCAGCGCCCCCTACTGTAGAAGGAAAGTTATCTTGTGCATATCATGTTTGGTACTCTTTTATTCATTTTACACTATATAAACGATTTTATTCCATGATATGTCTCATTGCCTCATAACAATATGGCTGACCAATGACAACCGAGGAATAAGGACATGTACCGTTCAGAACTACATACAGCGCATTCGCTAATTGGCGCACTTTCTTCATTTTTTGAAAAACAAATAAAATTTTTATACTATGGGTTTGAATTTTGCATCACCCTGTATATGTTTTCCATACAACAACCAAATATACTACCTAAGAATTGCAAACATGATAAAATGGTAAGAAAATCTACACATTACAACAAAAAATTTTAAAAAATGAAGATAGTACCTGTTGTTATACATGAAGCAATATAACCCTTGCAGTCTTGATGAGACCACGTGACACTCATCCTAAGTAGAAAAAGTATGTCTTCAAACACGAATTTCTTCACTTTTCTTCTAAACTCAACTAATTGGTATATATATGTTGTTAGGCAACATCTCAACAATATAACATATGTCATTTTTATATATATTATATTGTTGTGCATTCTTCCTAACTACTGTATATTTTAAGGCTATATCTCCGAAACTTCTGAATATATTTTTAATGTAATAAAGCTCAAATTGAAGAGCTGTACCCTCTTCATATTCTGACTGCAAGCAGCGCCCCCTACTGTAGAAGGAAAGTTATCTTGTGCATATCATGTTTGGTACTCTTTTATTCATTTTTACACTATATAAACGATTTTTATTCCATGATATGTCTCATTGCCTCATAACAATATGGCTGACCAATGACAACCGAGGAATAAGGACATGTACCGTTCAGAACTACATACAGCGCATTCGCTAATTGGCGCACTTTCTTCATTTTTTGAAAAACAAATAAAATTTTTATACTATGGGTTTGAATTTTGCATCACCCTGTATATGTTTTCCATACAACAACCAAATATACTACCTAAGAATTGCAAACATGATAAAATGGTAAGAAAATCTACACATTACAACAAAAAATTTTAAAAAATGAAGATAGTACCTGTTGTTATACATGAAGCAATATAACCCTTGCAGTCTTGATGAGACCACGTGACACTCATCCTAAGTAGAAAAAGTATGTCTTCAAACACGAATTTCTTCACTTTTCTTCTAAACTCAACTAATTGGTATATATATGTTGTTAGGCAACATCTCAACAATATAACATATGTCATTTTTATAGATATTATATTGTTGTGCATTCTTCCTAACTACTGTATATTTAAGGGTATATCTCCGAAACTTCTGAATATATTTTAATGTAATAAAGCTCAAATTGAAGAGCTGTACCCTCTTCATATTCTGACTGCAAGCAGCGCCCCCTACTGTAGAAGGAAAGTTATCTTGTGCATATCATGTTTGGTACTGTTTTATTCATTTTACACTATATAAACGATTTTATTCCATGATATGTCTCATTGCCTCATAACAATATGGCTGACCAATGACAACCGAGGAATAAGGACATGTACCGTTCAGAACTACATACAGCGCATTCGCTAATTGGCGCACTTTCTTCATTTTTTGAAAAACAAATAAAATTTTTATACTATGGGTTTGAATTTTGCATCACCCTGTATATGTTTTCCATACAACAACCAAATATACTACCTAAGAATTGCAAACATGATAAAATGGTAAGAAAATCTACACATTACAACAAAAAATTTTAAAAAATGAAGATAGTACCTGTTGTTATACATGAAGCAATATAACCCTTGCAGTCTTGATGAGACCACGTGACACTCATCCTAAGTAGAAAAAGTATGTCTTCAAACACGAATTTCTTCACTTTTCTTCTAAACTCAACTAATTGGTATATATATGTTGTTAGGCAACATCTCAACAATATAACATATGTCATTTTTATATATATTATATTGTTGTGCATTCTTCCTAACTACTGTATATTTAAGGCTATATCTCCGAAACTTCTGAATATATTTTAATGTAATAAAGCTCAAATTGAAGAGCTGTACCCTCTTCATATTCTGACTGCAAGCAGCGCCCCCTACTGTAGAAGGAAAGTTATCTTGTGCATATCATGTTTGGTACTGTTTTATTCATTTTACACTATATAAACGATTTTATTCCATGATATGTCTCATTGCCTCATAACAATATGGCTGACCAATGACAACCGAGGAATAAGGACATGTACCGTTCAGAACTACATACAGCGCATTCGCTAATTGGCGCACTTTCTTCATTTTTTGAAAAACAAATAAAATTTTTATACTATGGGTTTGAATTTTGCATCACCCTGTATATGTTTTCCATACAACAACCAAATATACTACCTAAGAATTGCAAACATGATAAAATGGTAAGAAAATCTACACATTACAACAAAAAATTTTAAAAAATGAAGATAGTACCTGTTGTTATACATGAAGCAATATAACCCTTGCAGTCTTGATGAGACCACGTGACACTCATCCTAAGTAGAAAAAGTATGTCTTCAAACACGAATTTCTTCACTTTTCTTCTAAACTCAACTAATTGGTATATATATGTTGTTAGGCAACATCTCAACAATATAACATATGTCATTTTTATAGATATTATATTGTTGTGCATTCTTCCTAACTACTGTATATTTAAGGCTATATCTCCGAAACTTCTGAATATATTTTAATTTAATAAAGCTCAAATTGAAGAGCTGTACCCTCTTCATATTCTGACTGCAAGCAGCGTCCCCTACTGTAGAAGGAAAGTTATCTTGTGCATATCATGTTTGGTACTCTTTTATTCATTTTACACTATATAAACGATTTTATTCCATGATATGTCTCATTGCCTCATAACAATATGGCTGACCAATGACAACCGAGGAATAAGGACATGTACCGTTCAGAACTACATACAGCGCATTCGCTAATTGGCGCACTTTCTTCATTTTTTGAAAAACAAATAAAATTTTTATACTATGGGTTTGAATTTTGCATCACCCTGTATATGTTTTCCATACAACAACCAAATATACTACCTAAGAATTGCAAACATGATAAAATGGTAAGAAAATCTACACATTACAACAAAAAATTTTAAAAAATGAAGATAGTACCTGTTGTTATACATGAAGCAATATAACCCTTGCAGTCTTGATGAGACCACGTGACACTCATCCTAAGTAGAAAAAGTATGTCTTCAAACACGAATTTCTTCACTTTTCTTCTAAACTCAACTAATTGGTATATATATGTTGTTAGGCAACATCTCAACAATATAACATATGTCATTTTTATATATATTATATTGTTGTGCATTCTTCCTAACTACTGTATATTTAAGGCTATATCTCCGAAACTTCTGAATATATTTTAATGTAATAAAGCTCAAATTGAAGAGCTGTACCCTCTTCATATTCTGACTGCAAGCAGCGCCCCCTACTGTAGAAGGAAAGTTATCTTGTGCATATCATGTTTGGTACTGTTTTATTCATTTTACACTATATAAACGATTTTATTCCATGATATGTCTCATTGCCTCATAACAATATGGCTGACCAATGACAACCGAGGAATAAGGACATGTACCGTTCAGAACTACATACAGCGCATTCGCTAATTGGGGCACTTTCTTCATTTTTTGAAAAACAAATAAAATTTTTATACTATGGGTTTGAATTTTGCATCACCCTGTATATGTTTTCCATACAACAACCAAATATACTACCTAAGAATTGCAAACATGATAAAATGGTAAGAAAATCTACACATTACAACAAAAAATTTTAAAAAATGAAGATAGTACCTGTTGTTATACATGAAGCAATATAACCCTTGCAGTCTTGATGAGACCACGTGACACTCATCCTAAGTAGAAAAAGTATGTCTTCAAACACGAATTTCTTCACTTTTCTTCTAAACTCAACTAATTGGTATATATATGTTGTTAGGCAACATCTCAACAATATAACATATGTCATTTTTATAGATATTATATTGTTGTGCATTCTTCCTAACTACTGTATATTTAAGGGTATATCTCCGAAACTTCTGAATATATTTTAATGTAATAAAGCTCAAATTGAAGAGCTGTACCCTCTTCATATTCTGACTGCAAGCAGCGCCCCCTACTGTAGAAGGAAAGTTATCTTGTGCATATCATGTTTGGTACTGTTTTATTCATTTTACACTATATAAACGATTTTATTCCATGATATGTCTCATTGCCTCATAACAATATGGCTGACCAATGACAACCGAGGAATAAGGACATGTACCGTTCAGAACTACATACAGCGCATTCGCTAATTGGCGCACTTTCTTCATTTTTTGAAAAACAAATAAAATTTTTATACTATGGGTTTGAATTTTGCATCACCCTGTATATGTTTTCCATACAACAACCAAATATACTACCTAAGAATTGCAAACATGATAAAATGGTAAGAAAATCTACACATTACAACAAAAAATTTTAAAAAATGAAGATAGTACCTGTTGTTATACATGAAGCAATATAACCCTTGCAGTCTTGATGAGACCACGTGACACTCATCCTAAGTAGAAAAAGTATGTCTTCAAACACGAATTTCTTCACTTTTCTTCTAAACTCAACTAATTGGTATATATATGTTGTTAGGCAACATCTCAACAATATAACATATGTCATTTTTATATATATTATATTGTTGTGCATTCTTCCTAACTACTGTATATTTAAGGCTATATCTCCGAAACTTCTGAATATATTTTAATGTAATAAAGCTCAAATTGAAGAGCTGTACCCTCTTCATATTCTGACTGCAAGCAGCGCCCCCTACTGTAGAAGGAAAGTTATCTTGTGCATATCATGTTTGGTACTGTTTTATTCATTTTACACTATATAAACGATTTTATTCCATGATATGTCTCATTGCCTCATAACAATATGGCTGACCAATGACAACCGAGGAATAAGGACATGTACCGTTCAGAACTACATACAGCGCATTCGCTAATTGGCGCACTTTCTTCATTTTTTGAAAAACAAATAAAATTTTTATACTATGGGTTTGAATTTTGCATCACCCTGTATATGTTTTCCATACAACAACCAAATATACTACCTAAGAATTGCAAACATGATAAAATGGTAAGAAAATCTACACATTACAACAAAAAATTTTAAAAAATGAAGATAGTACCTGTTGTTATACATGAAGCAATATAACCCTTGCAGTCTTGATGAGACCACGTGACACTCATCCTAAGTAGAAAAAGTATGTCTTCAAACACGAATTTCTTCACTTTTCTTCTAAACTCAACTAATTGGTATATATATGTTGTTAGGCAACATCTCAACAATATAACATATGTCATTTTTATAGATATTATATTGTTGTGCATTCTTCCTAACTACTGTATATTTAAGGCTATATCTCCGAAACTTCTGAATATATTTTAATTTAATAAAGCTCAAATTGAAGAGCTGTACCCTCTTCATATTCTGACTGCAAGCAGCGTCCCCTACTGTAGAAGGAAAGTTATCTTGTGCATATCATGTTTGGTACTCTTTTATTCATTTTACACTATATAAACGATTTTATTCCATGATATGTCTCATTGCCTCATAACAATATGGCTGACCAATGACAACCGAGGAATAAGGACATGTACCGTTCAGAACTACATACAGCGCATTCGCTAATTGGCGCACTTTCTTCATTTTTTGAAAAACAAATAAAATTTTTATACTATGGGTTTGAATTTTGCATCACCCTGTATATGTTTTCCATACAACAACCAAATATACTACCTAAGAATTGCAAACATGATAAAATGGTAAGAAAATCTACACATTACAACAAAAAATTTTAAAAAATGAAGATAGTACCTGTTGTTATACATGAAGCAATATAACCCTTGCAGTCTTGATGAGACCACGTGACACTCATCCTAAGTAGAAAAAGTATGTCTTCAAACACGAATTTCTTCACTTTTCTTCTAAACTCAACTAATTGGTATATATATGTTGTTAGTCAACATCTCAACAATATAACATATGTCATTTTTATAGATATTATATTGTTGTGCATTCTTCCTAACTACTGTATATTTAAGGCTATATCTCCGAAACTTCTGAATACATTTTAATTTAATAAAGCTCAAATTGAAGAGCTGTACCCTCTTCATATTCTGACTGCAAGCAGCGTCCCCTACTGTAGAAGGAAAGTTATCTTGTGCATATCATGTTTGGTACTCTTTTATTCATTTTACACTATATAAACGATTTTATTCCATGATATGTCTCATTGCCTCATAACAATATGGCTGACCAATGACAACCGAGGAATAAGGACATGTACCGTTCAGAACTACATACAGCGCATTCGCTAATTGGCGCACTTTCTTCATTTTTTGAAAAACAAATAAAATTTTTATACTATGGGTTTGAATTTTGCATCACCCTGTATATGTTTTCCATACAACAACCAAATATACTACCTAAGAATTGCAAACATGATAAAATGGTAAGAAAATCTACACATTACAACAAAAAATTTTAAAAAATGAAGATAGTACCTGTTGTTATACATGAAGCAATATAACCCTTGCAGTCTTGATGAGACCACGTGACACTCATCCTAAGTAGAAAAAGTATGTCTTCAAACACGAATTTCTTCACTTTTCTTCTAAACTCAACTAATTGGTATATATATGTTGTTAGGCAACATCTCAACAATATAACATATGTCATTTTTATATATATTATATTGTTGTGCATTCTTCCTAACTACTGTATATTTAAGGCTATATCTCCGAAACTTCTGAATATATTTTAATGTAATAAAGCTCAAATTGAAGAGCTGTACCCTCTTCATATTCTGACTGCAAGCAGCGCCCCCTACTGTAGAAGGAAAGTTATCTTGTGCATATCATGTTTGGTACTGTTTTATTCATTTTACACTATATAAACGATTTTATTCCATGATATGTCTCATTGCCTCATAACAATATGGCTGACCAAAGACAACCGAGGAATAAGGACATGTACCGTTCAGAACTACATACAGCGCATTCGCTAATTGGCGCACTTTCTTCATTTTTTGAAAAACAAATAAAATTTTTATACTATGGGTTTGAATTTTGCATCACCCTGTATATGTTTTCCATACAACAACCAAATATACTACCTAAGAATTGCAAACATGATAAAATGGTAAGAAAATCTACACATTACAACAAAAAATTTTAAAAAATGAAGATAGTACCTGTTGTTATACATGAAGCAATATAACCCTTGCAGTCTTGATGAGACCACGTGACACTCATCCTAAGTAGAAAAAGTATGTCTTCAAACACGAATTTCTTCACTTTTCTTCTAAACTCAACTAATTGGTATATATATGTTGTTAGGCAACATCTCAACAATATAACATATGTCATTTTTATAGATATTATATTGTTGTGCATTCTTCCTAACTACTGTATATTTAAGGCTATATCTCCGAAACTTCTGAATATATTTTAATGTAATAAAGCTCAAATTGAAGAGCTGTACCCTCTTCATATTCTGACTGCAAGCAGCGTCCCCTACTGTAGAAGGAAAGTTATCTTGTGCATATCATGTTTGGTACTCTTTTATTCATTTTACACTATATAAACGATTTTATTCCATGATATGTCTCATTGCCTCATAACAATATGGCTGACCAATGACAACCGAGGAATAAGGACATGTACCGTTCAGAACTACATACAGCGCATTCGCTAATTGGCGCACTTTCTTCATTTTTTGAAAAACAAATAAAATTTTTATACTATGGGTTTGAATTTTGCATCACCCTGTATATGTTTTCCATACAACAACCAAATATACTACCTAAGAATTGCAAACATGATAAAATGGTAAGAAAATCTACACATTACAACAAAAAATTTTAAAAAATGAAGATAGTACCTGTTGTTATACATGAAGCAATATAACCCTTGCAGTCTTGATGAGACCACGTGACACTCATCCTAAGTAGAAAAAGTATGTCTTCAAACACGAATTTCTTCACTTTTCTTCTAAACTCAACTAATTGGTATATATATGTTGTTAGTCAACATCTCAACAATATAACATATGTCATTTTTACAGATATTATATTGTTGTGCATTCTTCCTAACTACTGTATATTTAAGGCTATATCTCCGAAACTTCTGAATACATTTTAATTTAATAAAGCTCAAATTGAAGAGCTGTACCCTCTTCATATTCTGACCGCAAGCAGCGTCCCCTACTGTAGAAGGAAAGTTATCTTGTGCATATCATGTTTGGTACTCTTTTATTCATTTTACACTATATAAACGATTTTATTCCATGATATGTCTCATTGCCTCATAACAATATGGCTGACCAATGACAACCGAGGAATAAGGACATGTACCGTTCAGAACTACATACAGCGCATTCGCTAATTGGCGCACTTTCTTCATTTTTTGAAAAACAAATAAAATTTTTATACTATGGGTTTGAATTTTGCATCACCCTGTATATGTTTTCCATACAACAACCAAATATACTACCTAAGAATTGCAAACATGATAAAATGGTAAGAAAATCTACACATTACAACAAAAAATTTTAAAAAATGAAGATAGTACCTGTTGTTATACATGAAGCAATATAACCCTTGCAGTCTTGATGAGACCACGTGACACTCATCCTAAGTAGAAAAAGTATGTCTTCAAACACGAATTTCTTCACTTTTCTTCTAAACTCAACTAATTGGTATATATATGTTGTTAGGCAACATCTCAACAATATAACATATGTCATTTTTATATATATTATATTGTTGTGCATTCTTCCTAACTACTGTATATTTAAGGCTATATCTCCGAAACTTCTGAATATATTTTAATGTAATAAAGCTCAAATTGAAGAGCTGTACCCTCTTCATATTCTGACTGCAAGCAGCGCCCCCTACTGTAGAAGGAAAGTTATCTTGTGCATATCATGTTTGGTACTGTTTTATTCATTTTACACTATATAAACGATTTTATTCCATGATATGTCTCATTGCCTCATAACAATATGGCTGACCAAAGACAACCGAGGAATAAGGACATGTGCCGTTCAGAACTACATACAGCGCATTCGCTAATTGGCGCACTTTCTTCATTTTTTGAAAAACAAATAAAATTTTTATACTATGGGTTTGAATTTTGCATCACCCTGTATATGTTTTCCATACAACAACCAAATATACTACCTAAGAATTGCAAACATGATAAAATGGTAAGAAAATCTACACATTACAACAAAAAATTTTAAAAAATGAAGATAGTACCTGTTGTTATACATGAAGCAATATAACCCTTGCAGTCTTGATGAGACCACGTGACACTCATCCTAAGTAGAAAAAGTATGTCTTCAAACACGAATTTCTTCACTTTTCTTCTAAACTCAACTAATTGGTATATATATGTTGTTAGGCAACATCTCAACAATATAACATATGTCATTTTTATAGATATTATATTGTTGTGCATTCTTCCTAACTACTGTATATTTAAGGCTATATCTCCGAAACTTCTGAATATATTTTAATGTAATAAAGCTCAAATTGAAGAGCTGTACCCTCTTCATATTCTGACTGCAAGCAGCGCCCCCTACTGTAGAAGGAAAGTTATCTTGTGCATATCATGTTTGGTACTGTTTTATTCATTTTACACTATATAAACGATTTTATTCCATGATATGTCTCATTGCCTCA
This sequence comes from Thermobia domestica, assembly GCF_964235325.1. Taxonomy (NCBI): domain Eukaryota; kingdom Metazoa; phylum Arthropoda; class Insecta; order Zygentoma; family Lepismatidae; genus Thermobia; species Thermobia domestica. The sequence continues at coordinate 17,642 of NW_027656414.1, forward strand.
TAACAATATGGCTGACCAATGACAACCGAGGAATAAGGACATGTACCGTTCAGAACTACATACAGCGCATTCGCTAATTGGCGCACTTTCTTCATTTTTTGAAAAACAAATAAAATTTTTATACTATGGGTTTGAATTTTGCATCACCCTGTATATGTTTTCCATACAACAACCAAATATACTACCTAAGAATTGCAAACATGATAAAATGGTAAGAAAATCTACACATTACAACAAAAAATTTTAAAAAATGAAGATAGTACCTGTTGTTATACATGAAGCAATATAACCCTTGCAGTCTTGATGAGACCACGTGACACTCATCCTAAGTAGAAAAAGTATGTCTTCAAACACGAATTTCTTCACTTTTCTTCTAAACTCAACTAATTGGTATATATATGTTGTTAGGCAACATCTCAACAATATAACATATGTCATTTTTATATATATTATATTGTTGTGCATTCTTCCTAACTACTGTATATTTAAGTCTATATCTCCGAAACTTCTGAATATATTTTAATGTAATAAAGCTCAAATTGAAGAGCTGTACCCTCTTCATATTCTGACTGCAAGCAGCGCCCCCTACTGTAGAAGGAAAGTTATCTTGTGCATATCATGTTTGGTACTGTTTTATTCATTTTACACTATATAAACGATTTTATTCCATGATATGTCTCATTGCCTCATAACAATATGGCTGACCAATGACAACCGAGGAATAAGGACATGTACCGTTCAGAACTACATACAGCGCATTCGCTAATTGGCGCACTTTCTTCATTTTTTGAAAAACAAATAAAATTTTTATACTATGGGTTTGAATTTTGCATCACCCTGTATATGTTTTCCATACAACAACCAAATATACTACCTAAGAATTGCAAACATGATAAAATGGTAAGAAAATCTACACATTACAACAAAAAATTTTAAAAAATGAAGATAGTACCTGTTGTTATACATGAAGCAATATAACCCTTGCAGTCTTGATGAGACCACGTGACACTCATCCTAAGTAGAAAAAGTATGTCTTCAAACACGAATTTCTTCACTTTTCTTCTAAACTCAACTAATTGGTATATATATGTTGTTAGGCAACATCTCAACAATATAACATATGTCATTTTTATAGATATTATATTGTTGTGCATTCTTCCTAACTACTGTATATTTAAGGCTATATCTCCGAAACTTCTGAATATATTTTAATTTAATAAAGCTCAAATTGAAGAGCTGTACCCTCTTCATATTCTGACTGCAAGCAGCGTCCCCTACTGTAGAAGGAAAGTTATCTTGTGCATATCATGTTTGGTACTCTTTTATTCATTTTACACTATATAAACGATTTTATTCCATGATATGTCTCATTGCCTCATAACAATATGGCTGACCAATGACAACCGAGGAATAAGGACATGTACCGTTCAGAACTACATACAGCGCATTCGCTAATTGGCGCACTTTCTTCATTTTTTGAAAAACAAATAAAATTTTTATACTATGGGTTTGAATTTTGCATCACCCTGTATATGTTTTCCATACAACAACCAAATATACTACCTAAGAATTGCAAACATGATAAAATGGTAAGAAAATCTACACATTACAACAAAAAATTTTAAAAAATGAAGATAGTACCTGTTGTTATACATGAAGCAATATAACCCTTGCAGTCTTGATGAGACCACGTGACACTCATCCTAAGTAGAAAAAGTATGTCTTCAAACACGAATTTCTTCACTTTTCTTCTAAACTCAACTAATTGGTATATATATGTTGTTAGGCAACATCTCAACAATATAACATATGTCATTTTTATAGATATTATATTGTTGTGCATTCTTCCTAACTACTGTATATTTAAGGGTATATCTCCGAAACTTCTGAATATATTTTAATGTAATAAAGCTCAAATTGAAGAGCTGTACCCTCTTCATATTCTGACTGCAAGCAGCGCCCCCTACTGTAGAAGGAAAGTTATCTTGTGCATATCATGTTTGGTACTGTTTTATTCATTTTACACTATATAAACGATTTTATTCCATGATATGTCTCTTTGCCTCATAACAATATGGCTGACCAATGACAACCGAGGAATAAGGACATGTACCGTTCAGAACTACATACAGCGCATTCGCTAATTGGCGCACTTTCTTCATTTTTTGAAAAACAAATAAAATTTTTATACTATGGGTTTGAATTTTGCATCACCCTGTATATGTTTTCCATACAACAACCAAATATACTACCTAAGAATTGCAAACATGATAAAATGGTAAGAAAATCTACACATTACAACAAAAAATTTTAAAAAATGAAGATAGTACCTGTTGTTATACATGAAGCAATATAACCCTTGCAGTCTTGATGAGACCACGTGACACTCATCCTAAGTAGAAAAAGTATGTCTTCAAACACGAATTTCTTCACTTTTCTTCTAAACTCAACTAATTGGTATATATATGTTGTTAGGCAACATCTCAACAATATAACATATGTCATTTTTATATATATTATATTGTTGTGCATTCTTCCTAACTACTGTATATTTAAGGCTATATCTCCGAAACTTCTGAATATATTTTAATGTAATAAAGCTCAAATTGAAGAGCTGTACCCTCTTCATATTCTGACTGCAAGCAGCGCCCCCTACTGTAGAAGGAAAGTTATCTTGTGCATATCATGTTTGGTACTGTTTTATTCATTTTACACTATATAAACGATTTTATTCCATGATATGTCTCATTGCCTCATAACAATATGGCTGACCAATGACAACCGAGGAATAAGGACATGTACCGTTCAGAACTACATACAGCGCATTCGCTAATTGGCGCACTTTCTTCATTTTTTGAAAAACAAATAAAATTTTTATACTATGGGTTTGAATTTTGCATCACCCTGTATATGTTTTCCATACAACAACCAAATATACTACCTAAGAATTGCAAACATGATAAAATGGTAAGAAAATCTACACATTACAACAAAAAATTTTAAAAAATGAAGATAGTACCTGTTGTTATACATGAAGCAATATAACCCTTGCAGTCTTGATGAGACCACGTGACACTCATCCTAAGTAGAAAAAGTATGTCTTCAAACACGAATTTCTTCACTTTTCTTCTAAACTCAACTAATTGGTATATATATGTTGTTAGGCAACATCTCAACAATATAACATATGTCATTTTTATAGATATTATATTGTTGTGCATTCTTCCTAACTACTGTATATTTAAGGCTATATCTCCGAAACTTCTGAATATATTTTAATTTAATAAAGCTCAAATTGAAGAGCTGTACCCTCTTCATATTCTGACTGCAAGCAGCGTCCCCTACTGTAGAAGGAAAGTTATCTTGTGCATATCATGTTTGGTACTCTTTTATTCATTTTACACTATATAAACGATTTTATTCCATGATATGTCTCATTGCCTCATAACAATATGGCTGACCAATGACAACCGAGGAATAAGGACATGTACCGTTCAGAACTACATACAGCGCATTCGCTAATTGGCGCACTTTCTTCATTTTTTGAAAAACAAATAAAATTTTTATACTATGGGTTTGAATTTTGCATCACCCTGTATATGTTTTCCATACAACAACCAAATATACTACCTAAGAATTGCAAACATGATAAAATGGTAAGAAAATCTACACATTACAACAAAAAATTTTAAAAAATGAAGATAGTACCTGTTGTTATACATGAAGCAATATAACCCTTGCAGTCTTGATGAGACCACGTGACACTCATCCTAAGTAGAAAAAGTATGTCTTCAAACACGAATTTCTTCACTTTTCTTCTAAACTCAACTAATTGGTATATATATGTTGTTAGGCAACATCTCAACAATATAACATATGTCATTTTTATATATATTATATTGTTGTGCATTCTTCCTAACTACTGTATATTTAAGGCTATATCTCCGAAACTTCTGAATATATTTTAATGTAATAAAGCTCAAATTGAAGAGCTGTACCCTCTTCATATTCTGACTGCAAGCAGCGCCCCCTACTGTAGAAGGAAAGTTATCTTGTGCATATCATGTTTGGTACTGTTTTATTCATTTTACACTATATAAACGATTTTATTCCATGATATGTCTCATTGCCTCATAACAATATGGCTGACCAATGACAACCGAGGAATAAGGACATGTACCGTTCAGAACTACATACAGCGCATTCGCTAATTGGGGCACTTTCTTCATTTTTTGAAAAACAAATAAAATTTTTATACTATGGGTTTGAATTTTGCATCACCCTGTATATGTTTTCCATACAACAACCAAATATACTACCTAAGAATTGCAAACATGATAAAATGGTAAGAAAATCTACACATTACAACAAAAAATTTTAAAAAATGAAGATAGTACCTGTTGTTATACATGAAGCAATATAACCCTTGCAGTCTTGATGAGACCACGTGACACTCATCCTAAGTAGAAAAAGTATGTCTTCAAACACGAATTTCTTCACTTTTCTTCTAAACTCAACTAATTGGTATATATATGTTGTTAGGCAACATCTCAACAATATAACATATGTCATTTTTATAGATATTATATTGTTGTGCATTCTTCCTAACTACTGTATATTTAAGGGTATATCTCCGAAACTTCTGAATATATTTTAATGTAATAAAGCTCAAATTGAAGAGCTGTACCCTCTTCATATTCTGACTGCAAGCAGCGCCCCCTACTGTAGAAGGAAAGTTATCTTGTGCATATCATGTTTGGTACTGTTTTATTCATTTTACACTATATAAACGATTTTATTCCATGATATGTCTCATTGCCTCATAACAATATGGCTGACCAATGACAACCGAGGAATAAGGACATGTACCGTTCAGAACTACATACAGCGCATTCGCTAATTGGCGCACTTTCTTCATTTTTTGAAAAACAAATAAAATTTTTATACTATGGGTTTGAATTTTGCATCACCCTGTATATGTTTTCCATACAACAACCAAATATACTACCTAAGAATTGCAAACATGATAAAATGGTAAGAAAATCTACACATTACAACAAAAAATTTTAAAAAATGAAGATAGTACCTGTTGTTATACATGAAGCAATATAACCCTTGCAGTCTTGATGAGACCACGTGACACTCATCCTAAGTAGAAAAAGTATGTCTTCAAACACGAATTTCTTCACTTTTCTTCTAAACTCAACTAATTGGTATATATATGTTGTTAGGCAACATCTCAACAATATAACATATGTCATTTTTATATATATTATATTGTTGTGCATTCTTCCTAACTACTGTATATTTAAGGCTATATCTCCGAAACTTCTGAATACATTTTAATTTAATAAAGCTCAAATTGAAGAGCTGTACCCTCTTCATATTCTGACTGCAAGCAGCGTCCCCTACTGTAGAAGGAAAGTTATCTTGTGCATATCATGTTTGGTACTCTTTTATTCATTTTACACTATATAAACGATTTTATTCCATGATATGTCTCATTGCCTCATAACAATATGGCTGACCAATGACAACCGAGGAATAAGGACATGTACCGTTCAGAACTACATACAGCGCATTCGCTAATTGGCGCACTTTCTTCATTTTTTGAAAAACAAATAAAATTTTTATACTATGGGTTTGAATTTTGCATCACCCTGTATATGTTTTCCATACAACAACCAAATATACTACCTAAGAATTGCAAACATGATAAAATGGTAAGAAAATCTACACATTACAACAAAAAATTTTAAAAAATGAAGATAGTACCTGTTGTTATACATGAAGCAATATAACCCTTGCAGTCTTGATGAGACCACGTGACACTCATCCTAAGTAGAAAAAGTATGTCTTCAAACACGAATTTCTTCACTTTTCTTCTAAACTCAACTAATTGGTATATATATGTTGTTAGGCAACATCTCAACAATATAACATATGTCATTTTTATATATATTATATTGTTGTGCATTCTTCCTAACTACTGTATATTTAAGGCTATATCTCCGAAACTTCTGAATATATTTTAATGTAATAAAGCTCAAATTGAAGAGCTGTACCCTCTTCATATTCTGACTGCAAGCAGCGCCCCCTACTGTAGAAGGAAAGTTATCTTGTGCATATCATGTTTGGTACTGTTTTATTCATTTTACACTATATAAACGATTTTATTCCATGATATGTCTCATTGCCTCATAACAATATGGCTGACCAATGACAACCGAGGAATAAGGACATGTACCGTTCAGAACTACATACAGCGCATTCGCTAATTGGCGCACTTTCTTCATTTTTTGAAAAACAAATAAAATTTTTATACTATGGGTTTGAATTTTGCATCACCCTGTATATGTTTTCCATACAACAACCAAATATACTACCTAAGAATTGCAAACATGATAAAATGGTAAGAAAATCTACACATTACAACAAAAAATTTTAAAAAATGAAGATAGTACCTGTTGTTATACATGAAGCAATATAACCCTTGCAGTCTTGATGAGACCACGTGACACTCATCCTAAGTAGAAAAAGTATGTCTTCAAACACGAATTTCTTCACTTTTCTTCTAAACTCAACTAATTGGTATATATATGTTGTTAGGCAACATCTCAACAATATAACATATGTCATTTTTATAGATATTATATTGTTGTGCATTCTTCCTAACTACTGTATATTTAAGGCTATATCTCCGAAACTTCTGAATATATTTTAATTTAATAAAGCTCAAATTGAAGAGCTGTACCCTCTTCATATTCTGACTGCAAGCAGCGTCCCCTACTGTAGAAGGAAAGTTATCTTGTGCATATCATGTTTGGTACTCTTTTATTCATTTTACACTATATAAACGATTTTATTCCATGATATGTCTCATTGCCTCATAACAATATGGCTGACCAATGACAACCGAGGAATAAGGACATGTACCGTTCAGAACTACATACAGCGCATTCGCTAATTGGCGCACTTTCTTCATTTTTTGAAAAACAAATAAAATTTTTATACTATGGGTTTGAATTTTGCATCACCCTGTATATGTTTTCCATACAACAACCAAATATACTACCTAAGAATTGCAAACATGATAAAATGGTAAGAAAATCTACACATTACAACAAAAAATTTTAAAAAATGAAGATAGTACCTGTTGTTATACATGAAGCAATATAACCCTTGCAGTCTTGATGAGACCACGTGACACTCATCCTAAGTAGAAAAAGTATGTCTTCAAACACGAATTTCTTCACTTTTCTTCTAAACTCAACTAATTGGTATATATATGTTGTTAGGCAACATCTCAACAATATAACATATGTCATTTTTATATATATTATATTGTTGTGCATTCTTCCTAACTACTGTATATTTAAGGCTATATCTCCGAAACTTCTGAATATATTTTAATGTAATAAAGCTCAAATTGAAGAGCTGTACCCTCTTCATATTCTGACTGCAAGCAGCGCCCCCTACTGTAGAAGGAAAGTTATCTTGTGCATATCATGTTTGGTACTGTTTTATTCATTTTACACTATATAAACGATTTTATTCCATGATATGTCTCATTGCCTCATAACAATATGGCTGACCAATGACAACCGAGGAATAAGGACATGTACCGTTCAGAACTACATACAGCGCATTCGCTAATTGGGGCACTTTCTTCAGTTTTTGAAAAACAAATAAAATTTTTATACTATGGGTTTGAATTTTGCATCACCCTGTATATGTTTTCCATACAACAACCAAATATACTACCTAAGAATTGCAAACATGATAAAATGGTAAGAAAATCTACACATTACAACAAAAAATTTTAAAAAATGAAGATAGTACCTGTTGTTATACATGAAGCAATATAACCCTTGCAGTCTTGATGAGACCACGTGACACTCATCCTAAGTAGAAAAAGTATGTCTTCAAACACGAATTTCTTCACTTTTCTTCTAAACTCAACTAATTGGTATATATATGTTGTTAGGCAACATCTCAACAATATAACATATGTCATTTTTATAGATATTATATTGTTGTGCATTCTTCCTAACTACTGTATATTTAAGGGTATATCTCCGAAACTTCTGAATATATTTTAATGTAATAAAGCTCAAATTGAAGAGCTGTACCCTCTTCATATTCTGACTGCAAGCAGCGCCCCCTACTGTAGAAGGAAAGTTATCTTGTGCATATCATGTTTGGTACTGTTTTATTCATTTTACACTATATAAACGATTTTATTCCATGATATGTCTCATTGCCTCATAACAATATGGCTGACCAATGACAACCGAGGAATAAGGACATGTACCGTTCAGAACTACATACAGCGCATTCGCTAATTGGCGCACTTTCTTCATTTTTTGAAAAACAAATAAAATTTTTATACTATGGGTTTGAATTTTGCATCACCCTGTATATGTTTTCCATACAACAACCAAATATACTACCTAAGAATTGCAAACATGATAAAATGGTAAGAAAATCTACACATTACAACAAAAAATTTTAAAAAATGAAGATAGTACCTGTTGTTATACATGAAGCAATATAACCCTTGCAGTCTTGATGAGACCACGTGACACTCATCCTAAGTAGAAAAAGTATGTCTTCAAACACGAATTTCTTCACTTTTCTTCTAAACTCAACTAATTGGTATATATATGTTGTTAGTCAACATCTCAACAATATAACATATGTCATTTTTATATATATTATATTGTTGTGCATTCTTCCTAACTACTGTATATTTAAGGCTATATCTCCGAAACTTCTGAATATATTTTAATGTAATAAAGCTCAAATTGAAGAGCTGTACCCTCTTCATATTCTGACTGCAAGCAGCGCCCCCTACTGTAGAAGGAAAGTTATCTTGTGCATATCATGTTTGGTACTGTTTTATTCATTTTACACTATATAAACGATTTTATTCCATGATATGTCTCATTGCCTCATAACAATATGGCTGACCAATGACAACCGAGGAATAAGGACATGTACCGTTCAGAACTACATACAGCGCATTCGCTAATTGGCGCACTTTCTTCATTTTTTGAAAAACAAATAAAATTTTTATACTATGGGTTTGAATTTTGCATCACCCTGTATATGTTTTCCATACAACAACCAAATATACTACCTAAGAATTGCAAACATGATAAAATGGTAAGAAAATCTACACATTACAACAAAAAATTTTAAAAAATGAAGATAGTACCTGTTGTTATACATGAAGCAATATAACCCTTGCAGTCTTGATGAGACCACGTGACACTCATCCTAAGTAGAAAAAGTATGTCTTCAAACACGAATTTCTTCACTTTTCTTCTAAACTCAACTAATTGGTATATATATGTTGTTAGGCAACATCTCAACAATATAACATATGTCATTTTTATAGATATTATATTGTTGTGCATTCTTCCTAACTACTGTATATTTAAGGCTATATCTCCGAAACTTCTGAATACATTTTAATTTAATAAAGCTCAAATTGAAGAGCTGTACCCTCTTCATATTCTGACTGCAAGCAGCGTCCCCTACTGTAGAAGGAAAGTTATCTTGTGCATATCATGTTTGGTACTCTTTTATTCATTTTACACTATATAAACGATTTTATTCCATGATATGTCTCATTGCCTCATAACAATATGGCTGACCAATGACAACCGAGGAATAAGGACATGTACCGTTCAGAACTACATACAGCGCATTCGCTAATTGGCGCACTTTCTTCATTTTTTGAAAAACAAATAAAATTTTTATACTATGGGTTTGAATTTTGCATCACCCTGTATATGTTTTCCATACAACAACCAAATATACTACCTAAGAATTGCAAACATGATAAAATGGTAAGAAAATCTACACATTACAACAAAAAATTTTAAAAAATGAAGATAGTACCTGTTGTTATACATGAAGCAATATAACCCTTGCAGTCTTGATGAGACCACGTGACACTCATCCTAAGTAGAAAAAGTATGTCTTCAAACACGAATTTCTTCACTTTTCTTCTAAACTCAACTAATTGGTATATATATGTTGTTAGGCAACATCTCAACAATATAACATATGTCATTTTTATATATATTATATTGTTGTGCATTCTTCCTAACTACTGTATATTTAAGGCTATATCTCCGAAACTTCTGAATATATTTTAATGTAATAAAGCTCAAATTGAAGAGCTGTACCCTCTTCATATTCTGACTGCAAGCAGCGCCCCCTACTGTAGAAGGAAAGTTATCTTGTGCATATCATGTTCGGTACTGTTTTATTCATTTTACACTATATAAACGATTTTATTCCATGATATGTCTCATTGCCTCATAACAATATGGCTGACCAATGACAACCGAGGAATAAGGACATGTACCGTTCAGAACTACATACAGCGCATTCGCTAATTGGCGCACTTTCTTCATTTTTTGAAAAACAAATAAAATTTTTATACTATGGGTTTGAATTTTGCATCACCCTGTATATGTTTTCCATACAACAACCAAATATACTACCTAAGAATTGCAAACATGATAAAATGGTAAGAAAATCTACACATTACAACAAAAAATTTTAAAAAATGAAGATAGTACCTGTTGTTATACATGAAGCAATATAACCCTTGCAGTCTTGATGAGACCACGTGACACTCATCCTAAGTAGAAAAAGTATGTCTTCAAACACGAATTTCTTCACTTTTCTTCTAAACTCAACTAATTGGTATATATATGTTGTTAGGCAACATCTCAACAATATAACATATGTCATTTTTATATATATTATATTGTTGTGCATTCTTCCTAACTACTGTATATTTAAGGGTATATCTCCGAAACTTCTGAATATATTTTAATGTAATAAAGCTCAAATTGAAGAGCTGTACCCTCTTCATATTCTGACTGCAAGCAGCGCCCCCTACTGTAGAAGGAAAGTTATCTTGTGCATATCATGTTTGGTACTGTTTTATTCATTTTACACTATATAAACGATTTTATTCCATGATATGTCTCATTGCCTCATAACAATATGGCTGACCAATGACAACCGAGGAATAAGGACATGTACCGTTCAGAACTACATACAGCGCATTCGCTAATTGGCGCACTTTCTTCATTTTTTGAAAAACAAATAAAATTTTTATACTATGGGTTTGAATTTTGCATCACCCTGTATATGTTTTCCATACAACAACCAAATATACTACCTAAGAATTGCAAACATGATAAAATGGTAAGAAAATCTACACATTACAACAAAAAATTTTAAAAAATGAAGATAGTACCTGTTGTTATACATGAAGCAATATAACCCTTGCAGTCTTGATGAGACCACGTGACACTCATCCTAAGTAGAAAAAGTATGTCTTCAAACACGAATTTCTTCACTTTTCTTCTAAACTCAACTAATTGGTATATATATGTTGTTAGGCAACATCTCAACAATATAACATATGTCATTTTTATATATATTATATTGTTGTGCATTCTTCCTAACTACTGTATATTTAAGGCTATATCTCCGAAACTTCTGAATATATTTTAATGTAATAAAGCTCAAATTGAAGAGCTGTACCCTCTTCATATTCTGACTGCAAGCAGCGCCCCCTACTGTAGAAGGAAAGTTATCTTGTGCATATCATGTTTGGTACTGTTTTATTCATTTTACACTATATAAACGATTTTATTCCATGATATGTCTCATTGCCTCATAACAATATGGCTGACCAATGACAACCGAGGAATAAGGACATGTACCGTTCAGAACTACATACAGCGCATTCGCTAATTGGCGCACTTTCTTCATTTTTTGAAAAACAAATAAAATTTTTATACTATGGGTTTGAATTTTGCATCACCCTGTATATGTTTTCCATACAACAACCAAATATACTACCTAAGAATTGCAAACATGATAAAATGGTAAGAAAATCTACACATTACAACAAAAAATTTTAAAAAATGAAGATAGTACCTGTTGTTATACATGAAGCAATATAACCCTTGCAGTCTTGATGAGACCACGTGACACTCATCCTAAGTAGAAAAAGTATGTCTTCAAACACGAATTTCTTCACTTTTCTTCTAAACTCAACTAATTGGTATATATATGTTGTTAGGCAACATCTCAACAATATAACATATGTCATTTTTATAGATATTATATTGTTGTGCATTCTTCCTAACTACTGTATATTTAAGGCTATATCTCCGAAACTTCTGAATATATTTTAATTTAATAAAGCTCAAATTGAAGAGCTGTACCCTCTTCATATTCTGACTGCAAGCAGCGTCCCCTACTGTAGAAGGAAAGTTATCTTGTGCATATCATGTTTGGTACTCTTTTTATTCATTTTACACTATATAAACGATTTTATTCCATGATATGTCTCATTGCCTCATAACAATATGGCTGACCAATGACAACCGAGGAATAAGGACATGTACCGTTCAGAACTACATACAGCGCATTCGCTAATTGGCGCACTTTCTTCATTTTTTGAAAAACAAATAAAATTTTTATACTATGGGTTTGAATTTTGCATCACCCTGTATATGTTTTCCATACAACAACCAAATATACTACCTAAGAATTGCAAACATGATAAAATGGTAAGAAAATCTACACATTACAACAAAAAATTTTAAAAAATGAAGATAGTACCTGTTGTTATACATGAAGCAATATAACCCTTGCAGTCTTGATGAGACCACGTGACACTCATCCTAAGTAGAAAAAGTATGTCTTCAAACACGAATTTCTTCACTTTTCTTCTAAACTCAACTAATTGGTATATATATGTTGTTAGGCAACATCTCAACAATATAACATATGTCATTTTTATATATATTATATTGTTGTGCATTCTTCCTAACTACTGTATATTTAAGGCTATATCTCCGAAACTTCTGAATATATTTTAATGTAATAAAGCTCAAATTGAAGAGCTGTACCCTCTTCATATTCTGACTGCAAGCAGCGCCCCCTACTGTAGAAGGAAAGTTATCTTGTGCATATCATGTTTGGTACTGTTTTATTCATTTTACACTATATAAACGATTTTATTCCATGATATGTCTCATTGCCTCATAACAATATGGCTGACCAATGACAACCGAGGAATAAGGACATGTACCGTTCAGAACTACATACAGCGCATTCGCTAATTGGCGCACTTTCTTCATTTTTTGAAAAACAAATAAAATTTTTATACTATGGGTTTGAATTTTGCATCACCCTGTATATGTTTTCCATACAACAACCAAATATACTACCTAAGAATTGCAAACATGATAAAATGGTAAGAAAATCTACACATTACAACAAAAAATTTTAAAAAATGAAGATAGTACCTGTTGTTATACATGAAGCAATATAACCCTTGCAGTCTTGATGAGACCACGTGACACTCATCCTAAGTAGAAAAAGTATGTCTTCAAACACGAATTTCTTCACTTTTCTTCTAAACTCAACTAATTGGTATATATATGTTGTTAGGCAACATCTCAACAATATAACATATGTCATTTTTATAGATATTATATTGTTGTGCATTCTTCCTAACTACTGTATATTTAAGGCTATATCTCCGAAACTTCTGAATATATTTTAATTTAATAAAGCTCAAATTGAAGAGCTGTACCCTCTTCATATTCTGACTGCAAGCAGCGTCCCCTACTGTAGAAGGAAAGTTATCTTGTGCATATCATGTTTGGTACTCTTTTATTCATTTTACACTATATAAACGATTTTATTCCATGATATGTCTCATTGCCTCATAACAATATGGCTGACCAATGACAACCGAGGAATAAGGACATGTACCGTTCAGAACTACATACAGCGCATTCGCTAATTGGCGCACTTTCTTCATTTTTTGAAAAACAAAATAAAATTTTTATACTATGGGTTTGAATTTTGCATCACCCTGTATATGTTTTCCATACAACAACCAAATATACTACCTAAGAATTGCAAACATGATAAAATGGTAAGAAAATCTACACATTACAACAAAAAATTTTAAAAAATGAAGATAGTACCTGTTGTTATACATGAAGCAATATAACCCTTGCAGTCTTGATGAGACCACGTGACACTCATCCTAAGTAGAAAAAGTATGTCTTCAAACACGAATTTCTTCACTTTTCTTCTAAACTCAACTAATTGGTATATATATGTTGTTAGGCAACATCTCAACAATATAACATATGTCATTTTTATAGATATTATATTGTTGTGCATTCTTCCTAACTACTGTATATTTAAGGGTATATCTCCGAAACTTCTGAATATATTTTAATGTAATAAAGCTCAAATTGAAGAGCTGTACCCTCTTCATATTCTGACTGCAAGCAGCGCCCCCTACTGTAGAAGGAAAGTTATCTTGTGCATATCATGTTTGGTACTCTTTTATTCATTTTACACTATATAAACGATTTTATTCCATGATATGTCTCATTGCCTCATAACAATATGGCTGACCAATGACAACCGAGGAATAAGGACATGTACCGTTCAGAACTACATACAGCGCATTCGCTAATTGGCGCACTTTCTTCATTTTTTGAAAAACAAATAAAATTTTTATACTATGGGTTTGAATTTTGCATCACCCTGTATATGTTTTCCATACAACAACCAAATATACTACCTAAGAATTGCAAACATGATAAAATGGTAAGAAAATCTACACATTACAACAAAAAATTTTAAAAAATGAAGATAGTACCTGTTGTTATACATGAAGCAATATAACCCTTGCAGTCTTGATGAGACCACGTGACACTCATCCTAAGTAGAAAAAGTATGTCTTCAAACACGAATTTCTTCACTTTTCTTCTAAACTCAACTAATTGGTATATATATGTTGTTAGGCAACATCTCAACAATATAACATATGTCATTTTTATAGATATTATATTGTTGTGCATTCTTCCTAACTACTGTATATTTAAGGCTATATCTCCGAAACTTCTGAATATATTTTAATTTAATAAAGCTCAAATTGAAGAGCTGTACCCTCTTCATATTCTGACTGCAAGCAGCGTCCCCTACTGTAGAAGGAAAGTTATCTTGTGCATATCATGTTTGGTACTCTTTTATTCATTTTACACTATATAAACGATTTTATTCCATGATATGTCTCATTGCCTCATAACAATATGGCTGACCAATGACAACCGAGGAATAAGGACATGTACCGTTCAGAACTACATACAGCGCATTCGCTAATTGGCGCACTTTCTTCATTTTTTGAAAAACAAATAAAATTTTTATACTATGGGTTTGAATTTTGCATCACCCTGTATATGTTTTCCATACAACAACCAAATATACTACCTAAGAATTGCAAACATGATAAAATGGTAAGAAAATCTACACATTACAACAAAAAATTTTAAAAAATGAAGATAGTACCTGTTGTTATACATGAAGCAATATAACCCTTGCAGTCTTGATGAGACCACGTGACACTCATCCTAAGTAGAAAAAGTATGTCTTCAAACACGAATTTCTTCACTTTTCTTCTAAACTCAACTAATTGGTATATATATGTTGTTAGGCAACATCTCAACAATATAACATATGTCATTTTTATATATATTATATTGTTGTGCATTCTTCCTAACTACTGTATATTTAAGGCTATATCTCCGAAACTTCTGAATATATTTTAATGTAATAAAGCTCAAATTGAAGAGCTGTACCCTCTTCATATTCTGACTGCAAGCAGCGCCCCCTACTGTAGAAGGAAAGTTATCTTGTGCATATCATGTTTGGTACTGTTTTATTCATTTTACACTATATAAACGATTTTATTCCATGATATGTCTCATTGCCTCATAACAATATGGCTTACCAATGACAACCGAGGAATAAGGACATGTACCGTTCAGAACTACATACAGCGCATTCGCTAATTGGCGCACTTTCTTCATTTTTTGAAAAACAAATAAAATTTTTATACTATGGGTTTGAATTTTGCATCACCCTGTATATGTTTTCCATACAACAACCAAATATACTACCTAAGAATTGCAAACATGATAAAATGGTAAGAAAATCTACACATTACAACAAAAAATTTTAAAAAATGAAGATAGTACCTGTTGTTATACATGAAGCAATATAACCCTTGCAGTCTTGATGAGACCACGTGACACTCATCCTAAGTAGAAAAAGTATGTCTTCAAACACGAATTTCTTCACTTTTCTTCTAAACTCAACTAATTGGTATATATATGTTGTTAGTCAACATCTCAACAATATAACATATGTCATTTTTATATATATTATATTGTTGTGCATTCTTCCTAACTACTGTATATTTAAGGCTATATCTCCGAAACTTCTGAATATATTTTAATGTAATAAAGCTCAAATTGAAGAGCTGTACCCTCTTCATATTCTGACTGCAAGCAGCGCCCCCTACTGTAGAAGGAAAGTTATCTTGTGCATATCATGTTTGGTACTGTTTTATTCATTTTACACTATATAAACGATTTTATTCCATGATATGTCTCATTGCCTCATAACAATATGGCTGACCAATGACAACCGAGGAATAAGGACATGTACCGTTCAGAACTACATACAGCGCATTCGCTAATTGGCGCACTTTCTTCATTTTTTGAAAAACAAATAAAATTTTTATACTATGGGTTTGAATTTTGCATCACCCTGTATATGTTTTCCATACAACAACCAAATATACTACCTAAGAATTGCAAACATGATAAAATGGTAAGAAAATCTACACATTACAACAAAAAATTTTAAAAAATGAAGATAGTACCTGTTGTTATACATGAAGCAATATAACCCTTGCAGTCTTGATGAGACCACGTGACACTCATCCTAAGTAGAAAAAGTATGTCTTCAAACACGAATTTCTTCACTTTTCTTCTAAACTCAACTAATTGGTATATATATGTTGTTAGGCAACATCTCAACAATATAACATATGTCATTTTTATAGATATTATATTGTTGTGCATTCTTCCTAACTACTGTATATTTAAGGCTATATCTCCGAAACTTCTGAATACATTTTAATTTAATAAAGCTCAAATTGAAGAGCTGTACCCTCTTCATATTCTGACTGCAAGCAGCGTCCCCTACTGTAGAAGGAAAGTTATCTTGTGCATATCATGTTTGGTACTCTTTTATTCATTTTACACTATATAAACGATTTTATTCCATGATATGTCTCATTGCCTCATAACAATATGGCTGACCAATGACAACCGAGGAATAAGGACATGTACCGTTCAGAACTACATACAGCGCATTCGCTAATTGGCGCACTTTCTTCATTTTTTGAAAAACAAATAAAATTTTTATACTATGGGTTTGAATTTTGCATCACCCTGTATATGTTTTCCATACAACAACCAAATATACTACCTAAGAATTGCAAACATGATAAAATGGTAAGAAAATCTACACATTACAACAAAAAATTTTAAAAAATGAAGATAGTACCTGTTGTTATACATGAAGCAATATAACCCTTGCAGTCTTGATGAGACCACGTGACACTCATCCTAAGTAGAAAAAGTATGTCTTCAAACACGAATTTCTTCACTTTTCTTCTAAACTCAACTAATTGGTATATATATGTTGTTAGGCAACATCTCAACAATATAACATATGTCATTTTTATATATATTATATTGTTGTGCATTCTTCCTAACTACTGTATATTTAAGGCTATATCTCCGAAACTTCTGAATATATTTTAATGTAATAAAGCTCAAATTGAAGAGCTGTACCCTCTTCATATTCTGACTGCAAGCAGCGCCCCCTACTGTAGAAGGAAAGTTATCTTGTGCATATCATGTTCGGTACTGTTTTATTCATTTTACACTATATAAACGATTTTATTCCATGATATGTCTCATTGCCTCATAACAATATGGCTGACCAATGACAACCGAGGAATAAGGACATGTACCGTTCAGAACTACATACAGCGCATTCGCTAATTGGCGCACTTTCTTCATTTTTTGAAAAACAAATAAAATTTTTATACTATGGGTTTGAATTTTGCATCACCCTGTATATGTTTTCCATACAACAACCAAATATACTACCTAAGAATTGCAAACATGATAAAATGGTAAGAAAATCTACACATTACAACAAAAAATTTTAAAAAATGAAGATAGTACCTGTTGTTATACATGAAGCAATATAACCCTTGCAGTCTTGATGAGACCACGTGACACTCATCCTAAGTAGAAAAAGTATGTCTTCAAACACGAATTTCTTCACTTTTCTTCTAAACTCAACTAATTGGTATATATATGTTGTTAGGCAACATCTCAACAATATAACATATGTCATTTTTATAGATATTATATTGTTGTGCATTCTTCCTAACTACTGTATATTTAAGGCTATATCTCCGAAACTTCTGAATATATTTTAATTTAATAAAGCTCAAATTGAAGAGCTGTACCCTCTTCATATTCTGACTGCAAGCAGCGTCCCCTACTGTAGAAGGAAAGTTATCTTGTGCATATCATGTTTGGTACTCTTTTATTCATTTTACACTATATAAACGATTTTATTCCATGATATGTCTCATTGCCTCATAACAATATGGCTGACCAATGACAACCGAGGAATAAGGACATGTACCGTTCAGAACTA
Source organism: Thermobia domestica (assembly GCF_964235325.1). Classification (NCBI taxonomy): domain Eukaryota; kingdom Metazoa; phylum Arthropoda; class Insecta; order Zygentoma; family Lepismatidae; genus Thermobia; species Thermobia domestica. Next base: position 36,305 of record NW_027656414.1, read on the forward strand.
CATACAGCGCATTCGCTAATTGGCGCACTTTCTTCATTTTTTGAAAAACAAATAAAATTTTTATACTATGGGTTTGAATTTTGCATCACCCTGTATATGTTTTCCATACAACAACCAAATATACTACCTAAGAATTGCAAACATGATAAAATGGTAAGAAAATCTACACATTACAACAAAAAATTTTAAAAAATGAAGATAGTACCTGTTGTTATACATGAAGCAATATAACCCTTGCAGTCTTGATGAGACCACGTGACACTCATCCTAAGTAGAAAAAGTATGTCTTCAAACACGAATTTCTTCACTTTTCTTCTAAACTCAACTAATTGGTATATATATGTTGTTAGGCAACATCTCAACAATATAACATATGTCATTTTTATATATATTATATTGTTGTGCATTCTTCCTAACTACTGTATATTTAAGGCTATATCTCCGAAACTTCTGAATATATTTTAATGTAATAAAGCTCAAATTGAAGAGCTGTACCCTCTTCATATTCTGACTGCAAGCAGCGCCCCCTACTGTAGAAGGAAAGTTATCTTGTGCATATCATGTTTGGTACTGTTTTATTCATTTTACACTATATAAACGATTTTATTCCATGATATGTCTCATTGCCTCATAACAATATGGCTTACCAATGACAACCGAGGAATAAGGACATGTACCGTTCAGAACTACATACAGCGCATTCGCTAATTGGCGCACTTTCTTCATTTTTTGAAAAACAAATAAAATTTTTATACTATGGGTTTGAATTTTGCATCACCCTGTATATGTTTTCCATACAACAACCAAATATACTACCTAAGAATTGCAAACATGATAAAATGGTAAGAAAATCTACACATTACAACAAAAAATTTAAAAAATGAAGATAGTACCTGTTGTTATACATGAAGCAATATAACCCTTGCAGTCTTGATGAGACCACGTGACACTCATCCTAAGTAGAAAAAGTATGTCTTCAAACACGAATTTCTTCACTTTTCTTCTAAACTCAACTAATTGGTATATATATGTTGTTAGTCAACATCTCAACAATATAACATATGTCATTTTTATATATATTATATTGTTGTGCATTCTTCCTAACTACTGTATATTTAAGGCTATATCTCCGAAACTTCTGAATATATTTTAATGTAATAAAGCTCAAATTGAAGAGCTGTACCCTCTTCATATTCTGACTGCAAGCAGCGCCCCCTACTGTAGAAGGAAAGTTATCTTGTGCATATCATGTTTGGTACTGTTTTATTCATTTTACACTATATAAACGATTTTATTCCATGATATGTCTCATTGCCTCATAACAATATGGCTGACCAATGACAACCGAGGAATAAGGACATGTACCGTTCAGAACTACATACAGCGCATTCGCTAATTGGCGCACTTTCTTCATTTTTTGAAAAACAAATAAAATTTTTATACTATGGGTTTGAATTTTGCATCACCCTGTATATGTTTTCCATACAACAACCAAATATACTACCTAAGAATTGCAAACATGATAAAATGGTAAGAAAATCTACACATTACAACAAAAAATTTTAAAAAATGAAGATAGTACCTGTTGTTATACATGAAGCAATATAACCCTTGCAGTCTTGATGAGACCACGTGACACTCATCCTAAGTAGAAAAAGTATGTCTTCAAACACGAATTTCTTCACTTTTCTTCTAAACTCAACTAATTGGTATATATATGTTGTTAGGCAACATCTCAACAATATAACATATGTCATTTTTATAGATATTATATTGTTGTGCATTCTTCCTAACTACTGTATATTTAAGGCTATATCTCCGAAACTTCTGAATACATTTTAATTTAATAAAGCTCAAATTGAAGAGCTGTACCCTCTTCATATTCTGACTGCAAGCAGCGTCCCCTACTGTAGAAGGAAAGTTATCTTGTGCATATCATGTTTGGTACTCTTTTATTCATTTTACACTATATAAACGATTTTATTCCATGATATGTCTCATTGCCTCATAACAATATGGCTGACCAATGACAACCGAGGAATAAGGACATGTACCGTTCAGAACTACATACAGCGCATTCGCTAATTGGCGCACTTTCTTCATTTTTTGAAAAACAAATAAAATTTTTATACTATGGGTTTGAATTTTGCATCACCCTGTATATGTTTTCCATACAACAACCAAATATACTACCTAAGAATTGCAAACATGATAAAATGGTAAGAAAATCTACACATTACAACAAAAAATTTTAAAAAATGAAGATAGTACCTGTTGTTATACATGAAGCAATATAACCCTTGCAGTCTTGATGAGACCACGTGACACTCATCCTAAGTAGAAAAAGTATGTCTTCAAACACGAATTTCTTCACTTTTCTTCTAAACTCAACTAATTGGTATATATATGTTGTTAGGCAACATCTCAACAATATAACATATGTCATTTTTATATATATTATATTGTTGTGCATTCTTCCTAACTACTGTATATTTAAGGCTATATCTCCGAAACTTCTGAATATATTTTAATGTAATAAAGCTCAAATTGAAGAGCTGTACCCTCTTCATATTCTGACTGCAAGCAGCGCCCCCTACTGTAGAAGGAAAGTTATCTTGTGCATATCATGTTCGGTACTGTTTTATTCATTTTACACTATATAAACGATTTTATTCCATGATATGTCTCATTGCCTCATAACAATATGGCTGACCAATGACAACCGAGGAATAAGGACATGTACCGTTCAGAACTACATACAGCGCATTCGCTAATTGGCGCACTTTCTTCATTTTTTGAAAAACAAATAAAATTTTTATACTATGGGTTTGAATTTTGCATCACCCTGTATATGTTTTCCATACAACAACCAAATATACTACCTAAGAATTGCAAACATGATAAAATGGTAAGAAAATCTACACATTACAACAAAAAATTTTAAAAAATGAAGATAGTACCTGTTGTTATACATGAAGCAATATAACCCTTGCAGTCTTGATGAGACCACGTGACACTCATCCTAAGTAGAAAAAGTATGTCTTCAAACACGAATTTCTTCACTTTTCTTCTAAACTCAACTAATTGGTATATATATGTTGTTAGGCAACATCTCAACAATATAACATATGTCATTTTTATAGATATTATATTGTTGTGCATTCTTCCTAACTACTGTATATTTAAGGGTATATCTCCGAAACTTCTGAATATATTTTAATGTAATAAAGCTCAAATTGAAGAGCTGTACCCTCTTCATATTCTGACTGCAAGCAGCGCCCCCTACTGTAGAAGGAAAGTTATCTTGTGCATATCATGTTTGGTACTGTTTTATTCATTTTACACTATATAAACGATTTTATTCCATGATATGTCTCATTGCCTCATAACAATATGGCTGACCAATGACAACCGAGGAATAAGGACATGTACCGTTCAGAACTACATACAGCGCATTCGCTAATTGGCGCACTTTCTTCATTTTTTGAAAAACAAATAAAATTTTTATACTATGGGTTTGAATTTTGCATCACCCTGTATATGTTTTCCATACAACAACCAAATATACTACCTAAGAATTGCAAACATGATAAAATGGTAAGAAAATCTACACATTACAACAAAAAATTTTAAAAAATGAAGATAGTACCTGTTGTTATACATGAAGCAATATAACCCTTGCAGTCTTGATGAGACCACGTGACACTCATCCTAAGTAGAAAAAGTATGTCTTCAAACACGAATTTTTTCACTTTTCTTCTAAACTCAACTAATTGGTATATATATGTTGTTAGGCAACATCTCAACAATATAACATATGTCATTTTTATATATATTATATTGTTGTGCATTCTTCCTAACTACTGTATATTTAAGGCTATATCTCCGAAACTTCTGAATATATTTTAATGTAATAAAGCTCAAATTGAAGAGCTGTACCCTCTTCATATTCTGACTGCAAGCAGCGCCCCCTACTGTAGAAGGAAAGTTATCTTGTGCATATCATGTTTGGTACTGTTTTATTCATTTTACACTATATAAACGATTTTATTCCATGATATGTCTCATTGCCTCATAACAATATGGCTGACCAATGACAACCGAGGAATAAGGACATGTACCGTTCAGAACTACATACAGCGCATTCGCTAATTGGCGCACTTTCTTCATTTTTTGAAAAACAAATAAAATTTTTATACTATGGGTTTGAATTTTGCATCACCCTGTATATGTTTTCCATACAACAACCAAATATACTACCTAAGAATTGCAAACATGATAAAATGGTAAGAAAATCTACACATTACAACAAAAAATTTTAAAAAATGAAGATAGTACCTGTTGTTATACATGAAGCAATATAACCCTTGCAGTCTTGATGAGACCACGTGACACTCATCCTAAGTAGAAAAAGTATGTCTTCAAACACGAATTTCTTCACTTTTCTTCTAAACTCAACTAATTGGTATATATATGTTGTTAGGCAACATCTCAACAATATAACATATGTCATTTTTATAGATATTATATTGTTGTGCATTCTTCCTAACTACTGTATATTTAAGGCTATATCTCCGAAACTTCTGAATATATTTTAATTTAATAAAGCTCAAATTGAAGAGCTGTACCCTCTTCATATTCTGACTGCAAGCAGCGTCCCCTACTGTAGAAGGAAAGTTATCTTGTGCATATCATGTTTGGTACTCTTTTATTCATTTTACACTATATAAACGATTTTATTCCATGATATGTCTCATTGCCTCATAACAATATGGCTGACCAATGACAACCGAGGAATAAGGACATGTACCGTTCAGAACTACATACAGCGCATTCGCTAATTGGCGCACTTTCTTCATTTTTTGAAAAACAAATAAAATTTTTATACTATGGGTTTGAATTTTGCATCACCCTGTATATGTTTTCCATACAACAACCAAATATACTACCTAAGAATTGCAAACATGATAAAATGGTAAGAAAATCTACACATTACAACAAAAAATTTTAAAAAATGAAGATAGTACCTGTTGTTATACATGAAGCAATATAACCCTTGCAGTCTTGATGAGACCACGTGACACTCATCCTAAGTAGAAAAAGTATGTCTTCAAACACGAATTTCTTCACTTTTCTTCTAAACTCAACTAATTGGTATATATATGTTGTTAGGCAACATCTCAACAATATAACATATGTCATTTTTATATATATTATATTGTTGTGCATTCTTCCTAACTACTGTATATTTAAGGCTATATCTCCGAAACTTCTGAATATATTTTAATGTAATAAAGCTCAAATTGAAGAGCTGTACCCTCTTCATATTCTGACTGCAAGCAGCGCCCCCTACTGTAGAAGGAAAGTTATCTTGTGCATATCATGTTTGGTACTGTTTTATTCATTTTACACTATATAAACGATTTTATTCCATGATATGTCTCATTGCCTCATAACAATATGGCTTACCAATGACAACCGAGGAATAAGGACATGTACCGTTCAGAACTACATACAGCGCATTCGCTAATTGGCGCACTTTCTTCATTTTTTGAAAAACAAATAAAATTTTTATACTATGGGTTTGAATTTTGCATCACCCTGTATATGTTTTCCATACAACAACCAAATATACTACCTAAGAATTGCAAACATGATAAAATGGTAAGAAAATCTACACATTACAACAAAAAATTTTAAAAAATGAAGATAGTACCTGTTGTTATACATGAAGCAATATAACCCTTGCAGTCTTGATGAGACCACGTGACACTCATCCTAAGTAGAAAAAGTATGTCTTCAAACACGAATTTCTTCACTTTTCTTCTAAACTCAACTAATTGGTATATATATGTTGTTAGGCAACATCTCAACAATATAACATATGTCATTTTTATATATATTATATTGTTGTGCATTCTTCCTAACTACTGTATATTTAAGGCTATATCTCCGAAACTTCTGAATATATTTTAATGTAATAAAGCTCAAATTGAAGAGCTGTACCCTCTTCATATTCTGACTGCAAGCAGCGCCCCCTACTGTAGAAGGAAAGTTATCTTGTGCATATCATGTTTGGTACTCTTTTATTCATTTTACACTATATAAACGATTTTATTCCATGATATGTCTCATTGCCTCATAACAATATGGCTGACCAATGACAACCGAGGAATAAGGACATGTACCGTTCAGAACTACATACAGCGCATTCGCTAATTGGCGCACTTTCTTCATTTTTTGAAAAACAAATAAAATTTTTATACTATGGGTTTGAATTTTGCATCACCCTGTATATGTTTTCCATACAACAACCAAATATACTACCTAAGAATTGCAAACATGATAAAATGGTAAGAAAATCTACACATTACAACAAAAAATTTTAAAAAATGAAGATAGTACCTGTTGTTATACATGAAGCAATATAACCCTTGCAGTCTTGATGAGACCACGTGACACTCATCCTAAGTAGAAAAAGTATGTCTTCAAACACGAATTTCTTCACTTTTCTTCTAAACTCAACTAATTGGTATATATATGTTGTTAGGCAACATCTCAACAATATAACATATGTCATTTTTATATATATTATATTGTTGTGCATTCTTCCTAACTACTGTATATTTAAGGCTATATCTCCGAAACTTCTGAATATATTTTAATGTAATAAAGCTCAAATTGAAGAGCTGTACCCTCTTCATATTCTGACTGCAAGCAGCGCCCCCTACTGTAGAAGGAAAGTTATCTTGTGCATATCATGTTTGGTACTGTTTTATTCATTTTACACTATATAAACGATTTTATTCCATGATATGTCTCATTGCCTCATAACAATATGGCTGACCAATGACAACCGAGGAATAAGGACATGTACCGTTCAGAACTACATACAGCGCATTCGCTAATTGGCGCACTTTCTTCATTTTTTGAAAAACAAATAAAATTTTTATACTATGGGTTTGAATTTTGCATCACCCTGTATATGTTTTCCATACAACAACCAAATATACTACCTAAGAATTGCAAACATGATAAAATGGTAAGAAAATCTACACATTACAACAAAAAATTTTAAAAAATGAAGATAGTACCTGTTGTTATACATGAAGCAATATAACCCTTGCAGTCTTGATGAGACCACGTGACACTCATCCTAAGTAGAAAAAGTATGTCTTCAAACACGAATTTCTTCACTTTTCTTCTAAACTCAACTAATTGGTATATATATGTTGTTAGGCAACATCTCAACAATATAACATATGTCATTTTTATAGATATTATATTGTTGTGCATTCTTCCTAACTACTGTATATTTAAGGCTATATCTCCGAAACTTCTGAATACATTTTAATTTAATAAAGCTCAAATTGAAGAGCTGTACCCTCTTCATATTCTGACTGCAAGCAGCGTCCCCTACTGTAGAAGGAAAGTTATCTTGTGCATATCATGTTTGGTACTCTTTTATTCATTTTACACTATATAAACGATTTTATTCCATGATATGTCTCATTGCCTCATAACAATATGGCTGACCAATGACAACCGAGGAATAAGGACATGTACCGTTCAGAACTACATACAGCGCATTCGCTAATTGGCGCACTTTCTTCATTTTTTGAAAAACAAATAAAATTTTTATACTATGGGTTTGAATTTTGCATCACCCTGTATATGTTTTCCATACAACAACCAAATATACTACCTAAGAATTGCAAACATGATAAAATGGTAAGAAAATCTACACATTACAACAAAAAATTTTAAAAAATGAAGATAGTACCTGTTGTTATACATGAAGCAATATAACCCTTGCAGTCTTGATGAGACCACGTGACACTCATCCTAAGTAGAAAAAGTATGTCTTCAAACACGAATTTCTTCACTTTTCTTCTAAACTCAACTAATTGGTATATATATGTTGTTAGGCAACATCTCAACAATATAACATATGTCATTTTTATATATATTATATTGTTGTGCATTCTTCCTAACTACTGTATATTTAAGGCTATATCTCCGAAACTTCTGAATATATTTTAATGTAATAAAGCTCAAATTGAAGAGCTGTACCCTCTTCATATTCTGACTGCAAGCAGCGCCCCCTACTGTAGAAGGAAAGTTATCTTGTGCATATCATGTTTGGTACTGTTTTATTCATTTTACACTATATAAACGATTTTATTCCATGATATGTCTCATTGCCTCATAACAATATGGCTGACCAATGACAACCGAGGAATAAGGACATGTACCGTTCAGAACTACATACAGCGCATTCGCTAATTGGCGCACTTTCTTCATTTTTTGAAAAACAAATAAAATTTTTATACTATGGGTTTGAATTTTGCATCACCCTGTATATGTTTTCCATACAACAACCAAATATACTACCTAAGAATTGCAAACATGATAAAATGGTAAGAAAATCTACACATTACAACAAAAAATTTTAAAAAATGAAGATAGTACCTGTTGTTATACATGAAGCAATATAACCCTTGCAGTCTTGATGAGACCACGTGACACTCATCCTAAGTAGAAAAAGTATGTCTTCAAACACGAATTTCTTCACTTTTCTTCTAAACTCAACTAATTGGTATATATATGTTGTTAGGCAACATCTCAACAATATAACATATGTCATTTTTATAGATATTATATTGTTGTGCATTCTTCCTAACTACTGTATATTTAAGGGTATATCTCCGAAACTTCTGAATATATTTTAATGTAATAAAGCTCAAATTAAAGAGCTGTACCCTCTTCATATTCTGACTGCAAGCAGCGCCCCCTACTGTAGAAGGAAAGTTATCTTGTGCATATCATGTTTGGTACTGTTTTATTCATTTTACACTATATAAACGATTTTATTCCATGATATGTCTCATTGCCTCATAACAATATGGCTGACCAATGACAACCGAGGAATAAGGACATGTACCGTTCAGAACTACATACAGCGCATTCGCTAATTGGCGCACTTTCTTCATTTTTTGAAAAACAAATAAAATTTTTATACTATGGGTTTGAATTTTGCATCACCCTGTATATGTTTTCCATACAACAACCAAATATACTACCTAAGAATTGCAAACATGATAAAATGGTAAGAAAATCTACACATTACAACAAAAAATTTTAAAAAATGAAGATAGTACCTGTTGTTATACATGAAGCAATATAACCCTTGCAGTCTTGATGAGACCACGTGACACTCATCCTAAGTAGAAAAAGTATGTCTTCAAACACGAATTTCTTCACTTTTCTTCTAAACTCAACTAATTGGTATATATATGTTGTTAGGCAACATCTCAACAATATAACATATGTCATTTTTATATATATTATATTGTTGTGCATTCTTCCTAACTACTGTATATTTAAGGGTATATCTCCGAAACTTCTGAATATATTTTAATGTAATAAAGCTCAAATTGAAGAGCTGTACCCTCTTCATATTCTGACTGCAAGCAGCGCCCCCTACTGTAGAAGGAAAGTTATCTTGTGCATATCATGTTTGGTACTGTTTTATTCATTTTACACTATATAAACGATTTTATTCCATGATATGTCTCATTGCCTCATAACAATATGGCTGACCAATGACAACCGAGGAATAAGGACATGTACCGTTCAGAACTACATACAGGGCATTCGCTAATTGGCGCACTTTCTTCATTTTTTGAAAAACAAATAAAATTTTTATACTATGGGTTTGAATTTTGCATCACCCTGTATATGTTTTCCATACAACAACCAAATATACTACCTAAGAATTGCAAACATGATAAAATGGTAAGAAAATCTACACATTACAACAAAAAATTTTAAAAAATGAAGATAGTACCTGTTGTTATACATGAAGCAATATAACCCTTGCAGTCTTGATGAGACCACGTGACACTCATCCTAAGTAGAAAAAGTATGTCTTCAAACACGAATTTCTTCACTTTTCTTCTAAACTCAACTAATTGGTATATATATGTTGTTAGGCAACATCTCAACAATATAACATATGTCATTTTTATAGATATTATATTGTTGTGCATTCTTCCTAACTACTGTATATTTAAGGCTATATCTCCGAAACTTCTGAATATATTTTAATTTAATAAAGCTCAAATTGAAGAGCTGTACCCTCTTCATATTCTGACTGCAAGCAGCGTCCCCTACTGTAGAAGGAAAGTTATCTTGTGCATATCATGTTTGGTACTCTTTTATTCATTTTACACTATATAAACGATTTTATTCCATGATATGTCTCATTGCCTCATAACAATATGGCTGACCAATGACAACCGAGGAATAAGGACATGTACCGTTCAGAACTACATACAGCGCATTCGCTAATTGGCGCACTTTCTTCATTTTTTGAAAAACAAATAAAATTTTTATACTATGGGTTTGAATTTTGCATCACCCTGTATATGTTTTCCATACAACAACCAAATATACTACCTAAGAATTGCAAACATGATAAAATGGTAAGAAAATCTACACATTACAACAAAAAATTTTAAAAAATGAAGATAGTACCTGTTGTTATACATGAAGCAATATAACCCTTGCAGTCTTGATGAGACCACGTGACACTCATCCTAAGTAGAAAAAGTATGTCTTCAAACACGAATTTCTTCACTTTTCTTCTAAACTCAACTAATTGGTATATATATGTTGTTAGGCAACATCTCAACAATATAACATATGTCATTTTTATATATATTATATTGTTGTGCATTCTTCCTAACTACTGTATATTTAAGGCTATATCTCCGAAACTTCTGAATATATTTTAATGTAATAAAGCTCAAATTGAAGAGCTGTACCCTCTTCATATTCTGACTGCAAGCAGCGCCCCCTACTGTAGAAGGAAAGTTATCTTGTGCATATCATGTTTGGTACTGTTTTATTCATTTTACACTATATAAACGATTTTATTCCATGATATGTCTCATTGCCTCATAACAATATGGCTGACCAATGACAACCGAGGAATAAGGACATGTACCGTTCAGAACTACATACAGCGCATTCGCTAATTGGCGCACTTTCTTCATTTTTTGAAAAACAAATAAAATTTTTATACTATGGGTTTGAATTTTGCATCACCCTGTATATGTTTTCCATACAACAACCAAATATACTACCTAAGAATTGCAAACATGATAAAATGGTAAGAAAATCTACACATTACAACAAAAAATTTTAAAAAATGAAGATAGTACCTGTTGTTATACATGAAGCAATATAACCCTTGCAGTCTTGATGAGACCACGTGACACTCATCCTAAGTAGAAAAAGTATGTCTTCAAACACGAATTTCTTCACTTTTCTTCTAAACTCAACTAATTGGTATATATATGTTGTTAGGCAACATCTCAACAATATAACATATGTCATTTTTATATATATTATATTGTTGTGCATTCTTCCTAACTACTGTATATTTAAGGCTATATCTCCGAAACTTCTGAATATATTTTAATGTAATAAAGCTCAAATTGAAGAGCTGTACCCTCTTCATATTCTGACTGCAAGCAGCGCCCCCTACTGTAGAAGGAAAGTTATCTTGTGCATATCATGTTTGGTACTGTTTTATTCATTTTACACTATATAAACGATTTTATTCCATGATATGTCTCATTGCCTCATAACAATATGGCTGACCAATGACAACCGAGGAATAAGGACATGTACCGTTCAGAACTACATACAGCGCATTCGCTAATTGGCGCACTTTCTTCATTTTTTGAAAAACAAATAAAATTTTTATACTATGGGTTTGAATTTTGCATCACCCTGGATATGTTTTCCATACAACAACCAAATATACTACCTAAGAATTGCAAACATGATAAAATGGTAAGAAAATCTACACATTACAACAAAAAATTTTAAAAAATGAAGATAGTACCTGTTGTTATACATGAAGCAATATAACCCTTGCAGTCTTGATGAGACCACGTGACACTCATCCTAAGTAGAAAAAGTATGTCTTCAAACACGAATTTCTTCACTTTTCTTCTAAACTCAACTAATTGGTATATATATGTTGTTAGGCAACATCTCAACAATATAACATATGTCATTTTTATAGATATTATATTGTTGTGCATTCTTCCTAACTACTGTATATTTAAGGCTATATCTCCGAAACTTCTGAATATATTTTAATGTAATAAAGCTCAAATTGAAGAGCTGTACCCTCTTCATATTCTGACTGCAAGCAGCGCCCCCTACTGTAGAAGGAAAGTTATCTTGTGCATATCATGTTTGGTACTGTTTTATTCATTTTACACTATATAAACGATTTTATTCCATGATATGTCTCATTGCCTCATAACAATATGGCTGACCAATGACAACCGAGGAATAAGGACATGTACCGTTCAGAACTACATACAGCGCATTCGCTAATTGGCGCACTTTCTTCATTTTTTGAAAAACAAATAAAATTTTTATACTATGGGTTTGAATTTTGCATCACCCTGTATATGTTTTCCATACAACAACCAAATATACTACCTAAGAATTGCAAACATGATAAAATGGTAAGAAAATCTACACATTACAACAAAAAATTTTAAAAAATGAAGATAGTACCTGTTGTTATACATGAAGCAATATAACCCTTGCAGTCTTGATGAGACCACGTGACACTCATCCTAAGTAGAAAAAGTATGTCTTCAAACACGAATTTCTTCACTTTTCTTCTAAACTCAACTAATTGGTATATATATGTTGTTAGGCAACATCTCAACAATATAACATATGTCATTTTTATAGATATTATATTGTTGTGCATTCTTCCTAACTACTGTATATTTAAGGGTATATCTCCGAAACTTCTGAATATATTTTAATGTAATAAAGCTCAAATTGAAGAGCTGTACCCTCTTCATATTCTGACTGCAAGCAGCGCCCCCTACTGTAGAAGGAAAGTTATCTTGTGCATATCATGTTTGGTACTGTTTTATTCATTTTACACTATATAAACGATTTTATTCCATGATATGTCTCATTGCCTCATAACAATATGGCTGACCAATGACAACCGAGGAATAAGGACATGTACCGTTCAGAACTACATACAGCGCATTCGCTAATTGGCGCACTTTCTTCATTTTTTGAAAAACAAATAAAATTTTTATACTATGGGTTTGAATTTTGCATCACCCTGTATATGTTTTCCATACAACAACCAAATATACTACCTAAGAATTGCAAACATGATAAAATGGTAAGAAAATCTACACATTACAACAAAAAATTTTAAAAAATGAAGATAGTACCTGTTGTTATACATGAAGCAATATAACCCTTGCAGTCTTGATGAGACCACGTGACACTCATCCTAAGTAGAAAAAGTATGTCTTCAAACACGAATTTCTTCACTTTTCTTCTAAACTCAACTAATTGGTATATATATGTTGTTAGGCAACATCTCAACAATATAACATATGTCATTTTTATATATATTATATTGTTGTGCATTCTTCCTAACTACTGTATATTTAAGGCTATATCTCCGAAACTTCTGAATATATTTTAATGTAATAAAGCTCAAATTGAAGAGCTGTACCCTCTTCATATTCTGACTGCAAGCAGCGCCCCCTACTGTAGAAGGAAAGTTATCTTGTGCATATCATGTTTGGTACTGTTTTATTCATTTTACACTATATAAACGATTTTATTCCATGATATGTCTCATTGCCTCATAACAATATGGCTGACCAATGACAACCGAGGAATAAGGACATGTACCGTTCAGAACTACATACAGCGCATTCGCTAATTGGCGCACTTTCTTCATTTTTTGAAAAACAAATAAAATTTTTATACTATGGGTTTGAATTTTGCATCACCCTGTATATGTTTTCCATACAACAACCAAATATACTACCTAAGAATTGCAAACATGATAAAATGGTAAGAAAATCTACACATTACAACAAAAAATTTTAAAAAATGAAGATAGTACCTGTTGTTATACATGAAGCAATATAACCCTTGCAGTCTTGATGAGACCACGTGACACTCATCCTAAGTAGAAAAAGTATGTCTTCAAACACGAATTTCTTCACTTTTCTTCTAAACTCAACTAATTGGTATATATATGTTGTTAGGCAACATCTCAACAATATAACATATGTCATTTTTATAGATATTATATTGTTGTGCATTCTTCCTAACTACTGTATATTTAAGGCTATATCTCCGAAACTTCTGAATATATTTTAATTTAATAAAGCTCAAATTGAAGAGCTGTACCCTCTTCATATTCTGACTGCAAGCAGCGTCCCCTACTGTAGAAGGAAAGTTATCTTGTGCATATCATGTTTGGTACTCTTTTATTCATTTTACACTATATAAACGATTTTATTCCATGATATGTCTCATTGCCTCATAACAATATGGCTGACCAATGACAACCGAGGAATAAGGACATGTACCGTTCAGAACTACATACAGCGCATTCGCTAATTGGCGCACTTTCTTCATTTTTTGAAAAACAAATAAAATTTTTATACTATGGGTTTGAATTTTGCATCACCCTGTATATGTTTTCCATACAACAACCAAATATACTACCTAAGAATTGCAAACATGATAAAATGGTAAGAAAATCTACACATTACAACAAAAAATTTTAAAAAATGAAGATAGTACCTGTTGTTATACATGAAGCAATATAACCCTTGCAGTCTTGATGAGACCACGTGACACTCATCCTAAGTAGAAAAAGTATGTCTTCAAACACGAATTTCTTCACTTTTCTTCTAAACTCAACTAATTGGTATATATATGTTGTTAGTCAACATCTCAACAATATAACATATGTCATTTTTATAGATATTATATTGTTGTGCATTCTTCCTAACTACTGTATATTTAAGGCTATATCTCCGAAACTTCTGAATACATTTTAATTTAATAAAGCTCAAATTGAAGAGCTGTACCCTCTTCATATTCTGACTGCAAGCAGCGTCCCCTACTGTAGAAGGAAAGTTATCTTGTGCATATCATGTTTGGTACTCTTTTATTCATTTTACACTATATAAACGATTTTATTCCATGATATGTCTCATTGCCTCATAACAATATGGCTGACCAATGACAACCGAGGAATAAGGACATGTACCGTTCAGAACTACATACAGCGCATTCGCTAATTGGCGCACTTTCTTCATTTTTTGAAAAACAAATAAAATTTTTATACTATGGGTTTGAATTTTGCATCACCCTGTATATGTTTTCCATACAACAACCAAATATACTACCTAAGAATTGCAAACATGATAAAATGGTAAGAAAATCTACACATTACAACAAAAAATTTTAAAAAATGAAGATAGTACCTGTTGTTATACATGAAGCAATATAACCCTTGCAGTCTTGATGAGACCACGTGACACTCATCCTAAGTAGAAAAAGTATGTCTTCAAACACGAATTTCTTCACTTTTCTTCTAAACTCAACTAATTGGTATATATATGTTGTTAGGCAACATCTCAACAATATAACATATGTCATTTTTATATATATTATATTGTTGTGCATTCTTCCTAACTACTGTATATTTAAGGCTATATCTCCGAAACTTCTGAATATATTTTAATTTAATAAAGCTCAAATTGAAGAGCTGTACCCTCTTCATATTCTGACTGCAAGCAGCGTTCCCTACTGTAGAAGGAAAGTTATCTTGTGCATATCATGTTTGGTACTCTTTTATTCATTTTACACTATATAAACGATTTTATTCCATGATATGTCTCATTGCCTCATAACAATATGGCTGACCAATGACAACCGAGGAATAAGGACATGTACCGTTCAGAACTACATACAGCGCATTCGCTAATTGGCGCACTTTCTTCATTTTTTGAAAAACAAATAAAATTTTTATACTATGGGTTTGAATTTTGCATCACCCTGTATATGTTTTCCATACAACAACCAAATATACTACCTAAGAATTGCAAACATGATAAAATGGTAAGAAAATCTACACATTACAACAAAAAATTTTAAAAAATGAAGATAGTATCTGTTGTTATACATGAAGCAATATAACCCTTGCAGTCTTGATGAGACCACGTGACACTCATCCTAAGTAGAAAAAGTATGTCTTCAAACACGAATTTCTTCACTTTTCTTCTAAACTCAACTAATTGGTATATATATGTTGTTAGGCAACATCTCAACAATATAACATATGTCATTTTTATATATATTATATTGTTGTGCATTCTTCCTAACTACTGTATATTTAAGGCCATATCTCCGAAACTTCTGAATATATTTTAATGTAATAAAGCTCAAATTGAAGAGCTGTACCCTCTTCATATTCTGACTGCAAGCAGCGCCCCCTACTGTAGAAGGAAAGTTATCTTGTGCATATCATGTTTGGTACTGTTTTATTCATTTTACACTATATAAACGATTTTATTCCATGATATGTCTCATTGCCTCATAACAATATGGCTGACCAATGACAACCGAGGAATAAGGACATGTACCGTTCAGAACTACATACAGCGCATTCGCTAATTGGCGCACTTTCTTCATTTTTTGAAAAACAAATAAAATTTTTATACTATGGGTTTGAATTTTGCATCACCCTGTATATGTTTTCCATACAACAACCAAATATACTACCTAAGAATTGCAAACATGATAAAATGGTAAGAAAATCTACACATTACAACAAAAAATTTTAAAAAATGAAGATAGTACCTGTTGTTATACATGAAGCAATATAACCCTTGCAGTCTTGATGAGACCACGTGACACTCATCCTAAGTAGAAAAAGTATGTCTTCAAACACGAATTTCTTCACTTTTCTTCTAAACTCAACTAATTGGTATATATATGTTGTTAGGCAACATCTCAACAATATAACATATGTCATTTTTATATATATTATATTGTTGTGCATTCTTCCTAACTACTGTATATTTAAGGCTATATCTCCGAAACTTCTGAATATATTTTAATGTAATAAAGCTCAAATTGAAGAGCTGTACCCTCTTCATATTCTGACTGCAAGCAGCGCCCCCTACTGTAGAAGGAAAGTTATCTTGTGCATATCATGTTTGGTACTGTTTTATTCATTTTACACTATATAAACGATTTTATTCCATGATATGTCTCATTGCCTCATAACAATATGGCTGACCAATGACAACCGAGGAATAAGGACATGTACCGTTCAGAACTACATACAGCGCATTCGCTAATTGGCGCACTTTCTTCATTTTTTGAAAAACAAATAAAATTTTTATACTATGGGTTTGAATTTTGCATCACCCTGTATATGTTTTCCATACAACAACCAAATATACTACCTAAGAATTGCAAACATGATAAAATGGTAAGAAAATCTACACATTACAACAAAAAATTTTAAAAAATGAAGATAGTACCTGTTGTTATACATGAAGCAATATAACCCTTGCAGTCTTGATGAGACCACGTGACACTCATCCTAAGTAGAAAAAGTATGTCTTCAAACACGAATTTCTTCACTTTTCTTCTAAACTCAACTAATTGGTATATATATGTTGTTAGGCAACATCTCAACAATATAACATATGTCATTTTTATATATATTATATTGTTGTGCATTCTTCCTAACTACTGTATATTTAAGGGTATATCTCCGAAACTTCTGAATATATTTTAATGTAATAAAGCTCAAATTGAAGAGCTGTACCCTCTTCATATTCTGACTGCAAGCAGCGCCCCCTACTGTAGAAGGAAAGTTATCTTGTGCATATCATGTTTGGTACTGTTTTATTCATTTTACACTATATAAACGATTTTATTCCATGATATGTCTCATTGCCTCATAACAATATGGCTGACCAATGACAACCGAGGAATAAGGACATGTACCGTTCAGAACTACATACAGCGCATTCGCTAATTGGCGCACTTTCTTCATTTTTTGAAAAACAAATAAAATTTTTATACTATGGGTTTGAATTTTGCATCACCCTGTATATGTTTTCCATACAACAACCAAATATACTACCTAAGAATTGCAAACATGATAAAATGGTAAGAAAATCTACACATTACAACAAAAAATTTTAAAAAATGAAGATAGTACCTGTTGTTATACATGAAGCAATATAACCCTTGCAGTCTTGATGAGACCACGTGACACTCATCCTAAGTAGAAAAAGTATGTCTTCAAACACGAATTTCTTCACTTTTCTTCTAAACTCAACTAATTGGTATATATATGTTGTTAGGCAACATCTCAACAATATAACATATGTCATTTTTATATATATTATATTGTTGTGCATTCTTCCTAACTACTGTATATTTAAGGCTATATCTCCGAAACTTCTGAATATATTTTAATGTAATAAAGCTCAAATTGAAGAGCTGTACCCTCTTCATATTCTGACTGCAAGCAGCGCCCCCTACTGTAGAAGGAAAGTTATCTTGTGCATATCATGTTTGGTACTGTTTTATTCATTTTACACTATATAAACGATTTTATTCCATGATATGTCTCATTGCCTCATAACAATATGGCTGACCAATGACAACCGAGGAATAAGGACATGTACCGTTCAGAACTACATACAGCGCATTCGCTAATTGGCGCACTTTCTTCATTTTTTGAAAAACAAATAAAATTTTTATACTATGGGTTTGAATTTTGCATCACCCTGTATATGTTTTCCATACAACAACCAAATATACTACCTAAGAATTGCAAACATGATAAAATGGTAAGAAAATCTACACATTACAACAAAAAATTTTAAAAAATGAAGATAGTACCTGTTGTTATACATGAAGCAATATAACCCTTGCAGTCTTGATGAGACCACGTGACACTCATCCTAAGTAGAAAAAGTATGTCTTCAAACACGAATTTCTTCACTTTTCTTCTAAACTCAACTAATTGGTATATATATGTTGTTAGGCAACATCTCAACAATATAACATATGTCATTTTTATATATATTATATTGTTGTGCATTCTTCCTAACTACTGTATATTTAAGGCTATATCTCCGAAACTTCTGAATATATTTTAATGTAATAAAGCTCAAATTGAAGAGCTGTACCCTCTTCATATTCTGACTGCAAGCAGCGCCCCCTACTGTAGAAGGAAAGTTATCTTGTGCATATCATGTTTGGTACTCTTTTATTCATTTTACACTATATAAACGATTTTATTCCATGATATGTCTCATTGCCTCATAACAATATGGCTGACCAATGACAACCGAGGAATAAGGACATGTACCGTTCAGAACTACATACAGCGCATTCGCTAATTGGCGCACTTTCTTCATTTTTTGAAAAACAAATAAAATTTTTATACTATGGGTTTGAATTTTGCATCACCCTGTATATGTTTTCCATACAACAACCAAATATACTACCTAAGAATTGCAAACATGATAAAATGGTAAGAAAATCTACACATTACAACAAAAAATTTTAAAAAATGAAGATAGTACCTGTTGTTATACATGAAGCAATATAACCCTTGCAGTCTTGATGAGACCACGTGACACTCATCCTAAGTAGAAAAAGTATGTCTTCAAACACGAATTTCTTCACTTTTCTTCTAAACTCAACTAATTGGTATATATATGTTGTTAGGCAACATCTCAACAATATAACATATGTCATTTTTATAGATATTATATTGTTGTGCATTCTTCCTAACTACTGTATATTTAAGGCTATATCTCCGAAACTTCTGAATATATTTTAATGTAATAAAGCTCAAATTGAAGAGCTGTACCCTCTTCATATTCTGACTGCAAGCAGCGCCCCCTACTGTAGAAGGAAAGTTATCTTGTGCATATCATGTTTGGTACTCTTTTATTCATTTTACACTATATAAACGATTTTATTCCATGATATGTCTCATTGCCTCATAACAATATGGCTGACCAATGACAACCGAGGAATAAGGACATGTACCGTTCAGAACTACATACAGCGCATTCGCTAATTGGCGCACTTTCTTCATTTTTTGAAAAACAAATAAAATTTTTATACTATGGGTTTGAATTTTGCATCACCCTGTATATGTTTTCCATACAACAACCAAATATACTACCTAAGAATTGCAAACATGATAAAATGGTAAGAAAATCTACACATTACAACAAAAAATTTTAAAAAATGAAGATAGTACCTGTTGTTATACATGAAGCAATATAACCCTTGCAGTCTTGATGAGACCACGTGACACTCATCCTAAGTAGAAAAAGTATGTCTTCAAACACGAATTTCTTCACTTTTCTTCTAAACTCAACTAATTGGTATATATATGTTGTTAGGCAACATCTCAACAATATAACATATGTCATTTTTATATATATTATATTGTTGTGCATTCTTCCTAACTACTGTATATTTAAGGCTATATCTCCGAAACTTCTGAATATATTTTAATGTAATAAAGCTCAAATTGAAGAGCTGTACCCTCTTCATATTCTGACTGCAAGCAGCGCCCCCTACTGTAGAAGGAAAGTTATCTTGTGCATATCATGTTTGGTACTCTTTTATTCATTTTACACTATATAAACGATTTTATTCCATGATATGTCTCATTGCCTCATAACAATATGGCTGACCAATGACAACCGAGGAATAAGGACATGTACCGTTCAGAACTACATACAGCGCATTCGCTAATTGGCGCACTTTCTTCATTTTTTGAAAAACAAATAAAATTTTTATACTATGGGTTTGAATTTTGCATCACCCTGTATATGTTTTCCATACAACAACCAAATATACTACCTAAGAATTGCAAACATGATAAAATGGTAAGAAAATCTACACATTACAACAAAAAATTTTAAAAAATGAAGATAGTACCTGTTGTTATACATGAAGCAATATAACCCTTGCAGTCTTGATGAGACCACGTGACACTCATCCTAAGTAGAAAAAGTATGTCTTCAAACACGAATTTATTCACTTTTCTTCTAAACTCAACTAATTGGTATATATATGTTGTTAGGCAACATCTCAACAATATAACATATGTCATTTTTATATATATTATATTGTTGTGCATTCTTCCTAACTACTGTATATTTAAGGCTATATCTCCGAAACTTCTGAATATATTTTAATTTAATAAAGCTCAAATTGAAGAGCTGTACCCTCTTCATATTCTGACTGCAAGCAGCGTCCCCTACTGTAGAAGGAAAGTTTTCTTGTGCATATCATGTTTGGTACTCTTTTATTCATTTTACACTATATAAACGATTTTATTCCATGATATGTCTCATTGCCTCATAACAATATGGCTGACCAATGACAACCGAGGAATAAGGACATGTACCGTTCAGAACTACATACAGCGCATTCGCTAATTGGCGCACTTTCTTCATTTTTTGAAAAACAAATAAAATTTTTATACTATGGGTTTGAATTTTGCATCACCCTGTATATGTTTTCCATACAACAACCAAATATACTACCTAAGAATTGCAAACATGATAAAATGGTAAGAAAATCTACACATTACAACAAAAAATTTTAAAAAATGAAGATAGTACCTGTTGTTATACATGAAGCAATATAACCCTTCCAGTCTTGATGAGACCACGTGACACTCATCCTAAGTAGAAAAAGTATGTCTTCAAACACGAATTTCTTCACTTTTCTTCTAAACTCAACTAATTGGTATATATATGTTGTTAGGCAACATCTCAACAATATAACATATGTCATTTTTATATATATTATATTGTTGTGCATTCTTCCTAACTACTGTATATTTAAGGCTATATCTCCGAAACTTCTGAATATATTTTAATGTAATAAAGCTCAAATTGAAGAGCTGTACCCTCTTCATATTCTGACTGCAAGCAGCGCCCCCTACTGTAGAAGGAAAGTTATCTTGTGCATATCATGTTTGGTACTCTTTTATTCATTTTACACTATATAAACGATTTTATTCCATGATATGTCTCATTGCCTCATAACAATATGGCTGACCAATGACAACCGAGGAATAAGGACATGTACCGTTCAGAACTACATACAGCGCATTCGCTAATTGGCGCACTTTCTTCATTTTTTGAAAAACAAATAAAATTTTTATACTATGGGTTTGAATTTTGCATCACCCTGTATATGTTTTCCATACAACAACCAAATATACTACCTAAGAATTGCAAACATGATAAAATGGTAAGAAAATCTACACATTACAACAAAAAATTTTAAAAAATGAAGATAGTACCTGTTGTTATACATGAAGCAATATAACCCTTGCAGTCTTGATGAGACCACGTGACACTCATCCTAAGTAGAAAAAGTATGTCTTCAAACACGAATTTCTTCACTTTTCTTCTAAACTCAACTAATTGGTATATATATGTTGTTAGGCAACATCTCAACAATATAACATATGTCATTTTTATATATATTATATTGTTGTGCATTCTTCCTAACTACTGTATATTTAAGGGTATATCTCCGAAACTTCTGAATATATTTTAATGTAATAAAGCTCAAATTGAAGAGCTGTACCCTCTTCATATTCTGACTGCAAGCAGCGCCCCCTACTGTAGAAGGAAAGTTATCTTGTGCATATCATGTTTGGTACTGTTTTATTCATTTTACACTATATAAACGATTTTATTCCATGATATGTCTCATTGCCTCATAACAATATGGCTGACCAATGACAACCGAGGAATAAGGACATGTACCGTTCAGAACTACATACAGCGCATTCGCTAATTGGCGCACTTTCTTCATTTTTTGAAAAACAAATAAAATTTTTATACTATGGGTTTGAATTTTGCATCACCCTGTATATGTTTTCCATACAACAACCAAATATACTACCTAAGAATTGCAAACATGATAAAATGGTAAGAAAATCTACACATTACAACAAAAAATTTTAAAAAATGAAGATAGTACCTGTTGTTATACATGAAGCAATATAACCCTTGCAGTCTTGATGAGACCACGTGACACTCATCCTAAGTAGAAAAAGTATGTCTTCAAACACGAATTTTTTCACTTTTCTTCTAAACTCAACTAATTGGTATATATATGTTGTTAGGCAACATCTCAACAATATAACATATGTCATTTTTATAGATATTATATTGTTGTGCATTCTTCCTAACTACTGTATATTTAAGGCTATATCTCCGAAACTTCTGAATATATTTTAATTTAATAAAGCTCAAATTGAAGAGCTGTACCCTCTTCATATTCTGACTGCAAGCAGCGTTCCCTACTGTAGAAGGAAAGTTATCTTGTGCATATCATGTTTGGTACTCTTTTATTCATTTTACACTATATAAACGATTTTATTCCATGATATGTCTCATTGCCTCATAACAATATGGCTGACCAATGACAACCGAGGAATAAGGACATGTACCGTTCAGAACTACATACAGCGCATTCGCTAATTGGCGCACTTTCTTCATTTTTTGAAAAACAAATAAAATTTTTATACTATGGGTTTGAATTTTGCATCACCCTGTATATGTTTTCCATACAACAACCAAATATACTACCTAAGAATTGCAAACATGATAAAATGGTAAGAAAATCTACACATTACAACAAAAAATTTTAAAAAATGAAGATAGTACCTGTTGTTATACATGAAGCAATATAACCCTTGCAGTCTTGATGAGACCACGTGACACTCATCCTAAGTAGAAAAAGTATGTCTTCAAACACGAATTTCTTCACTTTTCTTCTAAACTCAACTAATTGGTATATATATGTTGTTAGGCAACATCTCAACAATATAACATATGTCATTTTTATATATATTATATTGTTGTGCATTCTTCCTAACTACTGTATATTTAAGGCTATATCTCCGAAACTTCTGAATATATTTTAATGTAATAAAGCTCAAATTGAAGAGCTGTACCCTCTTCATATTCTGACTGCAAGCAGCGCCCCCTACTGTAGAAGGAAAGTTATCTTGTGCATATCATGTTTGGTACTGTTTTATTCATTTTACACTATATAAACGATTTTATTCCATGATATGTCTCATTGCCTCATAACAATATGGCTGACCAATGACAACCGAGGAATAAGGACATGTACCGTTCAGAACTACATACAGCGCATTCGCTAATTGGCGCACTTTCTTCATTTTTTGAAAAACAAATAAAATTTTTATACTATGGGTTTGAATTTTGCATCACCCTGTATATGTTTTCCATACAACAACCAAATATACTACCTAAGAATTGCAAACATGATAAAATGGTAAGAAAATCTACACATTACAACAAAAAATTTTAAAAAATGAAGATAGTACCTGTTGTTATACATGAAGCAATATAACCCTTGCAGTCTTGATGAGACCACGTGACACTCATCCTAAGTAGAAAAAGTATGTCTTCAAACACGAATTTCTTCACTTTTCTTCTAAACTCAACTAATTGGTATATATATGTTGTTAGGCAACATCTCAACAATATAACATATGTCATTTTTATATATATTATATTGTTGTGCATTCTTCCTAACTACTGTATATTTAAGGCTATATCTCCGAAACTTCTGAATATATTTTAATGTAATAAAGCTCAAATTGAAGAGCTGTACCCTCTTCATATTCTGACTGCAAGCAGCGCCCCCTACTGTAGAAGGAAAGTTATCTTGTGCATATCATGTTTGGTACTGTTTTATTCATTTTACACTATATAAACGATTTTATTCCATGATATGTCTCATTGCCTCATAACAATATGGCTGACCAATGACAACCGAGGAATAAGGACATGTACCGTTCAGAACTACATACAGCGCATTCGCTAATTGGCGCACTTTCTTCATTTTTTGAAAAACAAATAAAATTTTTATACTATGGGTTTGAATTTTGCATCACCCTGTATATGTTTTCCATACAACAACCAAATATACTACCTAAGAATTGCAAACAGGATAAAATGGTAAGAAAATCTACACATTACAACAAAAAATTTTAAAAAATGAAGATAGTACCTGTTGTTATACATGAAGCAATATAACCCTTGCAGTCTTGATGAGACCACGTGACACTCATCCTAAGTAGAAAAAGTATGTCTTCAAACACGAATTTCTTCACTTTTCTTCTAAACTCAACTAATTGGTATATATATGTTGTTAGGCAACATCTCAACAATATAACATATGTCATTTTTATATATATTATATTGTTGTGCATTCTTCCTAACTACTGTATATTTAAGGGTATATCTCCGAAACTTCTGAATATATTTTAATGTAATAAAGCTCAAATTGAAGAGCTGTACCCTCTTCATATTCTGACTGCAAGCAGCGCCCCCTACTGTAGAAGGAAAGTTATCTTGTGCATATCATGTTTGGTACTGTTTTATTCATTTTACACTATATAAACGATTTTATTCCATGATATGTCTCATTGCCTCATAACAATATGGCTGACCAATGACAACCGAGGAATAAGGACATGTACCGTTCAGAACTACATACAGCGCATTCGCTAATTGGCGCACTTTCTTCATTTTTTGAAAAACAAATAAAATTTTTATACTATGGGTTTGAATTTTGCATCACCCTGTATATGTTTTCCATACAACAACCAAATATACTACCTAAGAATTGCAAACATGATAAAATGGTAAGAAAATCTACACATTACAACAAAAAATTTTAAAAAATGAAGATAGTACCTGTTGTTATACATGAAGCAATATAACCCTTGCAGTCTTGATGAGACCACGTGACACTCATCCTAAGTAGAAAAAGTATGTCTTCAAACACGAATTTCTTCACTTTTCTTCTAAACTCAACTAATTGGTATATATATGTTGTTAGGCAACATCTCAACAATATAACATATGTCATTTTTATATATATTATATTGTTGTGCATTCTTCCTAACTACTGTATATTTAAGGCTATATCTCCGAAACTTCTGAATATATTTTAATGTAATAAAGCTCAAATTGAAGAGCTGTACCCTCTTCATATTCTGACTGCAAGCAGCGCCCCCTACTGTAGAAGGAAAGTTATCTTGTGCATATCATGTTTGGTACTGTTTTATTCATTTTACACTATATAAACGATTTTATTCCATGATATGTCTCATTGCCTCATAACAATATGGCTGACCAATGACAACCGAGGAATAAGGACATGTACCGTTCAGAACTACATACAGCGCATTCGCTAATTGGCGCACTTTCTTCATTTTTTGAAAAACAAATAAAATTTTTATACTATGGGTTTTAATTTTGCATCACCCTGTATATGTTTTCCATACAACAACCAAATATACTACCTAAGAATTGCAAACATGATAAAATGGTAAGAAAATCTACACATTACAACAAAAAATTTTAAAAAATGAAGATAGTACCTGTTGTTATACATGAAGCAATATAACCCTTGCAGTCTTGATGAGACCACGTGACACTCATCCTAAGTAGAAAAAGTATGTCTTCAAACACGAATTTCTTCACTTTTCTTCTAAACTCAACTAATTGGTATATATATGTTGTTAGGCAACATCTCAACAATATAACATATGTCATTTTTATAGATATTATATTGTTGTGCATTCTTCCTAACTACTGTATATTTAAGGCTATATCTCCGAAACTTCTGAATATATTTTAATTTAATAAAGCTCAAATTGAAGAGCTGTACCCTCTTCATATTCTGACTGCAAGCAGCGTCCCCTACTGTAGAAGGAAAGTTATCTTGTGCATATCATGTTTGGTACTCTTTTATTCATTTTACACTATATAAACGATTTTATTCCATGATATGTCTCATTGCCTCATAACAATATGGCTGACCAATGACAACCGAGGAATAAGGACATGTACCGTTCAGAACTACATACAGCGCATTCGCTAATTGGCGCACTTTCTTCATTTTTTGAAAAACAAATAAAATTTTTATACTATGGGTTTGAATTTTGCATCACCCTGTATATGTTTTCCATACAACAACCAAATATACTACCTAAGAATTGCAAACATGATAAAATGGTAAGAAAATCTACACATTACAACAAAAAATTTTAAAAAATGAAGATAGTACCTGTTGTTATACATGAAGCAATATAACCCTTGCAGTCTTGATGAGACCACGTGACACTCATCCTAAGTAGAAAAAGTATGTCTTCAAACACGAATTTCTTCACTTTTCTTCTAAACTCAACTAATTGGTATATATATGTTGTTAGGCAACATCTCAACAATATAACATATGTCATTTTTATATATATTATATTGTTGTGCATTCTTCCTAACTACTGTATATTTAAGGCTATATCTCCGAAACTTCTGAATATATTTTAATGTAATAAAGCTCAAATTGAAGAGCTGTACCCTCTTCATATTCTGACTGCAAGCAGCGCCCCCTACTGTAGAAGGAAAGTTATCTTGTGCATATCATGTTTGGTACTGTTTTATTCATTTTACACTATATAAACGATTTTATTCCATGATATGTCTCATTGCCTCATAACAATATGGCTGACCAATGACAACCGAGGAATAAGGACATGTACCGTTCAGAACTACATACAGCGCATTCGCTAATTGGCGCACTTTCTTCATTTTTTGAAAAACAAATAAAATTTTTATACTATGGGTTTGAATTTTGCATCACCCTGTATATGTTTTCCATACAACAACCAAATATACTACCTAAGAATTGCAAACATGATAAAATGGTAAGAAAATCTACACATTACAACAAAAAATTTTAAAAAATGAAGATAGTACCTGTTGTTATACATGAAGCAATATAACCCTTGCAGTCTTGATGAGACCACGTGACACTCATCCTAAGTAGAAAAAGTATGTCTTCAAACACGAATTTCTTCACTTTTCTTCTAAACTCAACTAATTGGTATATATATGTTGTTAGGCAACATCTCAACAATATAACATATGTCATTTTTATAGATATTATATTGTTGTGCATTCTTCCTAACTACTGTATATTTAAGGCTATATCTCCGAAACTTCTGAATATATTTTAATGTAATAAAGCTCAAATTGAAGAGCTGTACCCTCTTCATATTCTGACTGCAAGCAGCGCCCCCTACTGTAGAAGGAAAGTTATCTTGTGCATATCATGTTTGGTACTGTTTTATTCATTTTACACTATATAAACGATTTTATTCCATGCATTCAGCGCATGCGCTGAATTCATACAGCGCATTCGCTAATGGCGCACTTTCTTCATTTTTTGAAAAACAAATAAAATTTTTATACTATGGGTTTGAATTTTGCATCACCCTGTATATGTTTTCCATACAACAACCAAATATACTACCTAAGAATTGCAAACATGATAAAATGGTAAGAAAATCTACACATTACAACAAAAAATTTTAAAAAATGAAGATAGTACCTGTTGTTATACATGAAGCAATATAACCCTTGCAGTCTTGATGAGACCACGTGACACTCATCCTAAGTAGAAAAAGTATGTCTTCAAACACGAATTTCTTCACTTTTCTTCTAAACTCAACTAATTGGTATATATATGTTGTTAGGCAACATCTCAACAATATAACATATGTCATTTTTATATATATTATATTGTTGTGCATTCTTCCTAACTACTGTATATTTAAGGCTATATCTCCGAAACTTCTGAATATATTTTAATGTAATAAAGCTCAAATTGAAGAGCTGTACCCTCTTCATATTCTGACTGCAAGCAGCGCCCCCTACTGTAGAAGGAAAGTTATCTTGTGCATATCATGTTTGGTACTCTTTTATTCATTTTACACTATATAAACGATTTTATTCCATGATATGTCTCATTGCCTCATAACAATATGGCTGACCAATGACAACCGAGGAATAAGGACATGTACCGTTCAGAACTACATACAGCGCATTCGCTAATTGGCGCACTTTCTTCATTTTTTGAAAAACAAATAAAATTTTTATACTATGGGTTTGAATTTTGCATCACCCTGTATATGTTTTCCATACAACAACCAAATATACTACCTAAGAATTGCAAACATGATAAAATGGTAAGAAAATCTACACATTACAACAAAAAATTTTAAAAAATGAAGATAGTACCTGTTGTTATACATGAAGCAATATAACCCTTGCAGTCTTGATGAGACCACGTGACACTCATCCTAAGTAGAAAAAGTATGTCTTCAAACACGAATTTCTTCACTTTTCTTCTAAACTCAACTAATTGGTATATATATGTTGTTAGGCAACATCTCAACAATAAAACATATGTCATTTTTATAGATATTATATTGTTGTGCATTCTTCCTAACTACTGTATATTTAAGGCTATATCTCCGAAACTTCTGAATATATTTTAATGTAATAAAGCTCAAATTGAAGAGCTGTACCCTCTTCATATTCTGACTGCAAGCAGCGCCCCCTACTGTAGAAGGAAAGTTATCTTGTGCATATCATGTTTGGTACTCTTTTATTCATTTTACACTATATAAACGATTTTATTCCATGATATGTCTCATTGCCTCATAACAATATGGCTGACCAATGACAACCGAGGAATAAGGACATGTACCGTTCAGAACTACATACAGCGCATTCGCTAATTGGCGCACTTTCTTCATTTTTTGAAAAACAAATAAAATTTTTATACTATGGGTTTGAATTTTGCATCACCCTGTATATGTTTTCCATACAACAACCAAATATACTACCTAAGAATTGCAAACATGATAAAATGGTAAGAAAATCTACACATTACAACAAAAAATTTTAAAAAATGAAGATAGTACCTGTTGTTATACATGAAGCAATATAACCCTTGCAGTCTTGATGAGACCACGTGACACTCATCCTAAGTAGAAAAAGTATGTCTTCAAACACGAATTTCTTCACTTTTCTTCTAAACTCAACTAATTGGTATATATATGTTGTTAGGCAACATCTCAACAATATAACATATGTCATTTTTATATATATTATATTGTTGTGCATTCTTCCTAACTACTGTATATTTAAGGCTATATCTCCGAAACTTCTGAATATATTTTAATGAAATAAAGCTCAAATTGAAGAGCTGTACCCTCTTCATATTCTGACTGCAAGCAGCGCCCCCTACTGTAGAAGGAAAGTTATCTTGTGCATATCATGTTTGGTACTCTTTTATTCATTTTACACTATATAAACGATTTTATTCCATGATATGTCTCATTGCCTCATAACAATATGGCTGACCAATGACAACCGAGGAATAAGGACATGTACCGTTCAGAACTACATACAGCGCATTCGCTAATTGGCGCACTTTCTTCATTTTTTGAAAAACAAATAAAATTTTTATTCTATGGGTTTGAATTTTGCATCACCCTGTATATGTTTTCCATACAACAACCAAATATACTACCTAAGAATTGCAAACATGATAAAATGGTAAGAAAATCTACACATTACAACAAAGAATTTTAAAAAATGAAGATAGTACCTGTTGTTATACATGAAGCAATATAACCCTTGCAGCATTGATGAGACCACGTGACACTCATCCTAAGTAGAAAAAGTATGTCTTCAAACACGAATTTCTTCACTTTTCATCTAAACTCAACTAATTGGTATATATATGTTGTTAGGCAACATCTCAACAATATAACATATGTCATTTTTATATATATTATATTGTTGTGCATTCTTCCTAACTACTGTATATTTAAGGCTATATCTCCGAAACTTCTGAATATATTTTAATGTAATAAAGCTCAAATTGAAGAGCTGTACCCTCTTCATATTCTGACTGCAAGCAGCGCCCCCCACTGTAGAAGGAAAGTTATCTTGTGCATATCATGTTTGGTACTCTTTTATTCATTTTACACTATATAAACGATTTTATTCCATGATATGTCTCATTGCCTCATAACAATATGGCTGACCAATGACAACCGAGGAATAAGGACATGTACCGTTCAGAACTACATACAGCGCATTCGCTAATTGGCGCACTTTCTTCATTTTTTATTCTATGGGTTTGAATTTTGCATCACCCTGTATATGTTTTCCATACAACAACCAAATATACTACCTAAGAATTGCAAACATGATAAAATGGTAAGAAAATCTACACATTACAACAAAAAATTTTAAAAAATGAAGATAGTACCTGTTGTTATACATGAAGCAATATAACCCTTGCAGTCTTGATGAGACCACGTGACACTCATCCTAAGTAGAAAAAGTATGTCTTCAAACACGAATTTCTTCACTTTTCTTCTAAACTCAACTAATTGGTATATATATGTTGTTAGGCAACATCTCAACAATATAACATATGTCATTTTTATAGATATTATATTGTTGTGCATTCTTCCTAACTACTGTATATTTAAGGCTATATCTCCGAAACTTCTGAATATATTTTAATGTAATAAAGCTCAAATTGAAGAGCTGTACCCTCTTCATATTCTGACTGCAAGCAGCGCCCCCTACTGTAGAAGGAAAGTTATCTTGTGCATATCATGTTTGGTACTGTTTTATTCATTTTACACTATATAAACGATTTTATTCCATGCATTCAGCGCATGCGCTGAATTCATACAGCGCATTCGCTAATGGCGCACTTTCTTCATTTTTTGAAAAACAAATAAAATTTTTATACTATGGGTTTGAATTTTGCATCACCCTGTATATGTTTTCCATACAACAACCAAATATACTACCTAAGAATTGCAAACATGATAAAATGGTAAGAAAATCTACACATTACAACAAAAAATTTTAAAAAATGAAGATAGTACCTGTTGTTATACATGAAGCAATATAACCCTTGCAGTCTTGATGAGACCACGTGACACTCATCCTAAGTAGAAAAAGTATGTCTTCAAACACGAATTTCTTCACTTTTCTTCTAAACTCAACTAATTGGTATATATATGTTGTTAGGCAACATCTCAACAATATAACATATGTCATTTTTATATATATTATATTGTTGTGCATTCTTCCTAACTACTGTATATTTAAGGCTATATCTCCGAAACTTCTGAATATATTTTAATGTAATAAAGCTCAAATTGAAGAGCTGTACCCTCTTCATATTCTGACTGCAAGCAGCGCCCCCTACTGTAGAAGGAAAGTTATCTTGTGCATATCATGTTTGGTACTCTTTTATTCATTTTACACTATATAAACGATTTTATTCCATGATATGTCTCATTGCCTCATAACAATATGGCTGACCAATGACAACCGAGGAATAAGGACATGTACCGTTCAGAACTACATACAGCGCATTCGCTAATTGGCGCACTTTCTTCATTTTTTGAAAAACAAATAAAATTTTTATACTATGGGTTTGAATTTTGCATCACCCTGTATATGTTTTCCATACAACAACCAAATATACTACCTAAGAATTGCAAACATGATAAAATGGTAAGAAAATCTACACATTACAACAAAAAATTTTAAAAAATGAAGATAGTACCTGTTGTTATACATGAAGCAATATAACCCTTGCAGTCTTGATGAGACCACGTGACACTCATCCTAAGTAGAAAAAGTATGTCTTCAAACACGAATTTCTTCACTTTTCTTCTAAACTCAACTAATTGGTATATATATGTTGTTAGGCAACATCTCAACAATAAAACATATGTCATTTTTATAGATATTATATTGTTGTGCATTCTTCCTAACTACTGTATATTTAAGGCTATATCTCCGAAACTTCTGAATATATTTTAATGTAATAAAGCTCAAATTGAAGAGCTGTACCCTCTTCATATTCTGACTGCAAGCAGCGCCCCCTACTGTAGAAGGAAAGTTATCTTGTGCATATCATGTTTGGTACTCTTTTATTCATTTTACACTATATAAACGATTTTATTCCATGATATGTCTCATTGCCTCATAACAATATGGCTGACCAATGACAACCGAGGAATAAGGACATGTACCGTTCAGAACTACATACAGCGCATTCGCTAATTGGCGCACTTTCTTCATTTTTTGAAAAACAAATAAAATTTTTATACTATGGGTTTGAATTTTGCATCACCCTGTATATGTTTTCCATACAACAACCAAATATACTACCTAAGAATTGCAAACATGATAAAATGGTAAGAAAATCTACACATTACAACAAAAAATTTTAAAAAATGAAGATAGTACCTGTTGTTATACATGAAGCAATATAACCCTTGCAGTCTTGATGAGACCACGTGACACTCATCCTAAGTAGAAAAAGTATGTCTTCAAACACGAATTTCTTCACTTTTCTTCTAAACTCAACTAATTGGTATATATATGTTGTTAGGCAACATCTCAACAATATAACATATGTCATTTTTATATATATTATATTGTTGTGCATTCTTCCTAACTACTGTATATTTAAGGCTATATCTCCGAAACTTCTGAATATATTTTAATGAAATAAAGCTCAAATTGAAGAGCTGTACCCTCTTCATATTCTGACTGCAAGCAGCGCCCCCTACTGTAGAAGGAAAGTTATCTTGTGCATATCATGTTTGGTACTCTTTTATTCATTTTACACTATATAAACGATTTTATTCCATGATATGTCTCATTGCCTCATAACAATATGGCTGACCAATGACAACCGAGGAATAAGGACATGTACCGTTCAGAACTACATACAGCGCATTCGCTAATTGGCGCACTTTCTTCATTTTTTGAAAAACAAATAAAATTTTTATTCTATGGGTTTGAATTTTGCATCACCCTGTATATGTTTTCCATACAACAACCAAATATACTACCTAAGAATTGCAAACATGATAAAATGGTAAGAAAATCTACACATTACAACAAAGAATTTTAAAAAATGAAGATAGTACCTGTTGTTATACATGAAGCAATATAACCCTTGCAGTCTTGATGAGACCACGTGACACTCATCCTAAGTAGAAAAAGTATGTCTTCAAACACGAATTTCTTCACTTTTCTTCTAAACTCAACTAATTGGTATATATATGTTGTTAGGCAACATCTCAACAATATAACATATGTCATTTTTATATATATTATATTGTTGTGCATTCTTCCTAACTACTGTATATTTAAGGCTATATCTCCGAAACTTCTGAATATATTTTAATGTAATAAAGCTCAAATTGAAGAGCTGTACCCTCTTCATATTCTGACTGCAAGCAGCGCCCCCCACTGTAGAAGGAAAGTTATCTTGTGCATATCATGTTTGGTACTCTTTTATTCATTTTACACTATATAAACGATTTTATTCCATGATATGTCTCATTGCCTCATAACAATATGGCTGACCAATGACAACCGAGGAATAAGGACATGTACCGTTCAGAACTACATACAGCGCATTCGCTAATTGGCGCACTTTCTTCATTTTTTATTCTATGGGTTTGAATTTTGCATCACCCTGTATATGTTTTCCATACAACAACCAAATATACTACCTAAGAATTGCAAACATGATAAAATGGTAAGAAAATCTACACATTACAACAAAAAATTTTAAAAAATGAAGATAGTACCTGTTGTTATACATGAAGCAATATAACCCTTGCAGTCTTGATGAGACCACGTGACACTCATCCTAAGTAGAAAAAGTATGTCTTCAAACACGAATTTCTTCACTTTTCTTCTAAACTCAACTAATTGGTATATATATGTTGTTAGGCAAGATCTCAACAATATAACATATGTCATTTTTATATATATTATATTGTTGTGCATTCTTCCTAACTACTGTATATTTAAGGCTATATCTCCGAAACTTCTGAATATATTTTAATGTAATAAAGCTCAAATTGAAGAGCTGTACCCTCTTCATATTCTGACTGCAAGCAGCGCCCCCCACTGTAGAAGGAAAGTTATCTTGTGCATATCATGTTTGGTACTCTTTTATTCATTTTACACTATATAAACGATTTTATTCCATGATATGTCTCATTGCCTCATAACAATATGGCTGACCAATGACAACCGAGGAATAAGGACATGTACCGTTCAGAACTACATACAGCGCATTCGCTAATTGGCGCACTTTCTTCATTTTTTGAAAAACAAATAAAATTTTTATACTATGGGTTTGAATTTTGCATCACCCTGTATATGTTTTCCATACAACAACCAAATATACTACCTAAGAATTGCAAACATGATAAAATGGTAAGAAAATCTACACATTACAACAAAAAATTTTAAAAAATGAAGATAGTACCTGTTGTTATACATGAAGCAATATAACCCTTGCAGTCTTGATGAGACCACGTGACACTCATCCTAAGTAGAAAAAGTATGTCTTCAAACACGAATTTCTTCACTTTTCTTCTAAACTCAACTAATTGGTATATATATGTTGTTAGGCAACATCTCAACAATATAACATATGTCATTTTTATATATATTATATTGTTGTGCATTCTTCCTAACTACTGTATATTTAAGGCTATATCTCCGAAACTTCTGAATATATTTTAATGTAATAAAGCTCAAATTGAAGAGCTGTACCCTCTTCATATTCTGACTGCAAGCAGCGCCCCCTACTGTAGAAGGAAAGTTATCTTGTGCATATCATGTTTGGTACTCTTTTATTCATTTTACACTATATAAACGATTTTATTCCATGATATGTCTCATTGCCTCATAACAATATGGCTGACCAATGACAACCGAGGAATAAGGACATGTACCGTTCAGAACTACATACAGCGCATTCGCTAATTGGCGCACTTTCTTCATTTTTTGAAAAACAAATAAAATTTTTATACTATGGGTTTGAATTTTGCATCACCCTGTATATGTTTTCCATACAACAACCAAATATACTACCTAAGAATTGCAAACATGATAAAATGGTAAGAAAATCTACACATTACAACAAAAAATTTTAAAAAATGAAGATAGTACCTGTTGTTATACATGAAGCAATATAACCCTTGCAGTCTTGATGAGACCACGTGACACTCATCCTAAGTAGAAAAAGTATGTCTTCAAACACGAATTTCTTCACTTTTCTTCTAAACTCAACTAATTGGTATATATATGTTGTTAGGCAACATCTCAACAATATAACATATGTCATTTTTATATATATTATATTGTTGTGCATTCTTCCTAACTACTGTATATTTAAGGCTATATCTCCGAAACTTCTGAATATATTTTAATGTAATAAAGCTCAAATTGAAGAGCTGTACCCTCTTCATATTCTGACTGCAAGCAGCGCCCCCTACTGTAGAAGGAAAGTTATCTTGTGCATATCATGTTTGGTACTCTTTTATTCATTTTACACTATATAAACGATTTTATTCCATGATATGTCTCATTGCCTCATAACAATATGGCTGACCAATGACAACCGAGGAATAAGGACATGTACCGTTCAGAACTACATACAGCGCATTCGCTAATTGGCGCACTTTCTTCATTTTTTGAAAAACAAATAAAATTTTTATACTATGGGTTTGAATTTTGCATCACCCTGTATATGTTTTCCATACAACAACCAAATATACTACCTAAGAATTGCAAACATGATAAAATGGTAAGAAAATCTACACATTACAACAAAAAATTTTAAAAAATGAAGATAGTACCTGTTGTTATACATGAAGCAATATAACCCTTGCAGTCTTGATGAGACCACGTGACACTCATCCTAAGTAGAAAAAGTATGTCTTCAAACACGAATTTCTTCACTTTTCTTCTAAACTCAACTAATTGGTATATATATATTGTTAGGCAACATCTCAACAATATAACATATATCATTTTTATATATATTATATTGTTGTGCATTCTTCCTAACTACTGTATATTTAAGCCTATATCTCCGAAACTTCTGAATATATTTTAATGTAATAAAGCTCAAATTGAAAAGCTGTACCCTCTTCATATTCTGACTGCAAGCAGCGCCCCCTACTGTAGAAGGAAAGTTATCTTGTGCATATCATGTTTGGTACTGTTTTATTCATTTTACACTATATAAACGATTTTATTCCATGATATGTCTCATTGCCTCATAACAATATGGCTGACCAATGACAACCGAGGAATAAGGACATGTACCGTTCAGAACTACATACAGCGCATTCGCTAATTGGCGCACTTTCTTCATTTTTTGAAAAACAAATAAAATTTTTATACTATGGGTTTGAATTTTGCATCACCCTGTATATGTTTTCCATACAACAACCAAATATACTACCTAAGAATTGCAAACATGATAAAATGGTAAGAAAATCTACACATTACAACAAAAAATTTTAAAAAATGAAGATAGTACCTGTTGTTATACATGAAGCAATATAACCCTTGCAGTCTTGATGAGACCACGTGACACTCATCCTAAGTAGAAAAAGTATGTCTTCAAACACGAATTTCTTCACTTTTCTTCTAAACTCAACTAATTGGTATATATATGTTGTTAGGCAACATCTCAACAATATAACATATGTCATTTTTATATATATTATATTGTTGTGCATTCTTCCTAACTACTGTATATTTAAGGCTATATCTCCGAAACTTCTGAATATATTTTAATGTAATAAAGCTCAAATTGAAGAGCTGTACCCTCTTCATATTCTGACTGCAAGCAGCGCCCCCTACTGTAGAAGGAAAGTTATCTTGTGCATATCATGTTTGGTACTCTTTTATTCATTTTACACTATATAAACGATTTTATTCCATGATATGTCTCATTGCCTCATAACAATATGGCTGACCAATGACAACCGAGGAATAAGGACATGTACCGTTCAGAACTACATACAGCGCATTCGCTAATTGGCGCACTTTCTTCATTTTTTGAAAAACAAATAAAATTTTTATACTATGGGTTTGAATTTTGCATCACCCTGTATATGTTTTCCATACAACAACCAAATATACTACCTAAGAATTGCAAACATGATAAAATGGTAAGAAAATCTACACATTACAACAAAAAATTTTAAAAAATGAAGATAGTACCTGTTGTTATACATGAAGCAATATAACCCTTGCAGTCTTGATGAGACCACGTGACACTCATCCTAAGTAGAAAAAGTATGTCTTCAAACACGAATTTCTTCACTTTTCTTCTAAACTCAACTAATTGGTATATATATGTTGTTAGGCAAGATCTCAACAATATAACATATGTCATTTTTATATATATTATATTGTTGTGCATTCTTCCTAACTACTGTATATTTAAGGCTATATCTCCGAAACTTCTGAATATATTTTAATGTAATAAAGCTCAAATTGAAGAGCTGTACCCTCTTCATATTCTGACTGCAAGCAGCGCCCCCTACTGTAGAAGGAAAGTTATCTTGTGCATATCATGTTTGGTACTCTTTTATTCATTTTACACTATATAAACGATTTTATTCCATGATATGTCTCATTGCCTCATAACAATATGGCTGACCAATGACAACCGAGGAATAAGGACATGTACCGTTCAGAACTACATACAGCGCATTCGCTAATTGGCGCACTTTCTTCATTTTTTGAAAAACAAATAAAATTTTTATACTATGGGTTTGAATTTTGCATCACCCTGTATATGTTTTCCATACAACAACCAAATATACTACCTAAGAATTGCAAACATGATAAAATGGTAAGAAAATCTACACATTACAACAAAAAATTTTAAAAAATGAAGATAGTACCTGTTGTTATACATGAAGCAATATAACCCTTGCAGTCTTGATGAGACCACGTGACACTCATCCTAAGTAGAAAAAGTATGTCTTCAAACACGAATTTCTTCACTTTTCTTCTAAACTCAACTAATTGGTATATATATGTTGTTAGGCAACATCTCAACAATAAAACATATGTCATTTTTATAGATATTATATTGTTGTGCATTCTTCCTAACTACTGTATATTTAAGGCTATATCTCCGAAACTTCTGAATATATTTTAATGTAATAAAGCTCAAATTGAAGAGCTGTACCCTCTTCATATTCTGACTGCAAGCAGCGCCCCCTACTGTAGAAGGAAAGTTATCTTGTGCATATCATGTTTGGTACTCTTTTATTCATTTTACACTATATAAACGATTTTATTCCATGATATGTCTCATTGCCTCATAACAATATGGCTGACCAATGACAACCGAGGAATAAGGACATGTACCGTTCAGAACTACATACAGCGCATTCGCTAATTGGCGCACTTTCTTCATTTTTTGAAAAACAAATAAAATTTTTATACTATGGGTTTGAATTTTGCATCACCCTGTATATGTTTTCCATACAACAACCAAATATACTACCTAAGAATTGCAAACATGATAAAATGGTAAGAAAATCTACACATTACAACAAAAAATTTTAAAAAATGAAGATAGTACCTGTTGTTATACATGAAGCAATATAACCCTTGCAGTCTTGATGAGACCACGTGACACTCATCCTAAGTAGAAAAAGTATGTCTTCAAACACGAATTTCTTCACTTTTCTTCTAAACTCAACTAATTGGTATATATATGTTGTTAGGCAAGATCTCAACAATATAACATATGTCATTTTTATATATATTATATTGTTGTGCATTCTTCCTAACTACTGTATATTTAAGGCTATATCTCCGAAACTTCTGAATATATTTTAATGTAATAAAGCTCAAATTGAAGAGCTGTACCCTCTTCATATTCTGACTGCAAGCAGCGCCCCCTACTGTAGAAGGAAAGTTATCTTGTGCATATCATGTTTGGTACTCTTTTATTCATTTTACACTATATAAACGATTTTATTCCATGATATGTCTCATTGCCTCATAACAATATGGCTGACCAATGACAACCGAGGAATAAGGACATGTACCGTTCAGAACTACATACAGCGCATTCGCTAATTGGCGCACTTTCTTCATTTTTTGAAAAACAAATAAAATTTTTATACTATGGGTTTGAATTTTGCATCACCCTGTATATGTTTTCCATACAACAACCAAATATACTACCTAAGAATTGCAAACATGATAAAATGGTAAGAAAATCTACACATTACAACAAAAAATTTTAAAAAATGAAGATAGTACCTGTTGTTATACATGAAGCAATATAACCCTTGCAGTCTTGATGAGACCACGTGACACTCATCCTAAGTAGAAAAAGTATGTCTTCAAACACGAATTTCTTCACTTTTCTTCTAAACTCAACTAATTGGTATATATATGTTGTTAGGCAACATCTCAACAATATAACATATGTCATTTTTATATATATTATATTGTTGTGCATTCTTCCTAACTACTGTATATTTAAGGCTATATCTCCGAAACTTCTGAATATATTTTAATGTAATAAAGCTCAAATTGAAGAGCTGTACCCTCTTCATATTCTGACTGCAAGCAGCGCCCCCTACTGTAGAAGGAAAGTTATCTTGTGCATATCATGTTTGGTACTCTTTTATTCATTTTACACTATATAAACGATTTTATTCCATGATATGTCTCATTGCCTCATAACAATATGGCTGACCAATGACAACCGAGGAATAAGGACATGTACCGTTCAGAACTACATACAGCGCATTCGCTAATTGGCGCACTTTCTTCATTTTTTGAAAAACAAATAAAATTTTTATACTATGGGTTTGAATTTTGCATCACCCTGTATATGTTTTCCATACAACAACCAAATATACTACCTAAGAATTGCAAACATGATAAAATGGTAAGAAAATCTACACATTACAACAAAAAATTTTAAAAAATGAAGATAGTACCTGTTGTTATACATGAAGCAATATAACCCTTGCAGTCTTGATGAGACCACGTGACACTCATCCTAAGTAGAAAAAGTATGTCTTCAAACACGAATTTCTTCACTTTTCTTCTAAACTCAACTAATTGGTATATATATGTTGTTAGGCAACATCTCAACAATATAACATATGTCATTTTTATATATATTATATTGTTGTGCATTCTTCCTAACTACTGTATATTTAAGGCTATATCTCCGAAACTTCTGAATATATTTTAATGTAATAAAGCTCAAATTGAAGAGCTGTACCCTCTTCATATTCTGACTGCAAGCAGCGCCCCCTACTGTAGAAGGAAAGTTATCTTGTGCATATCATGTTTGGTACTCTTTTATTCATTTTACACTATATAAACGATTTTATTCCATGATATGTCTCATTGCCTCATAACAATATGGCTGACCAATGACAACCGAGGAATAAGGACATGTACCGTTCAGAACTACATACAGCGCATTCGCTAATTGGCGCACTTTCTTCATTTTTTGAAAAACAAATAAAATTTTTATACTATGGGTTTGAATTTTGCATCACCCTGTATATGTTTTCCATACAACAACCAAATATACTACCTAAGAATTGCAAACATGATAAAATGGTAAGAAAATCTACACATTACAACAAAAAATTTTAAAAAATGAAGATAGTACCTGTTGTTATACATGAAGCAATATAACCCTTGCAGTCTTGATGAGACCACGTGACACTCATCCTAAGTAGAAAAAGTATGTCTTCAAACACGAATTTCTTCACTTTTCTTCTAAACTCAACTAATTGGTATATATATGTTGTTAGGCAACATCTCAACAATATAACATATGTCATTTTTATATATATTATATTGTTGTGCATTCTTCCTAACTACTGTATATTTAAGGCTATATCTCCGAAACTTCTGAATATATTTTAATGTAATAAAGCTCAAATTGAAGAGCTGTACCCTCTTCATATTCTGACTGCAAGCAGCGCCCCCTACTGTAGAAGGAAAGTTATCTTGTGCATATCATGTTTGGTACTGTTTTATTCATTTTACACTATATAAACGATTTTATTCCATGATATGTCTCATTGCCTCATAACAATATGGCTGACCAATGACAACCGAGGAATAAGGACATGTACCGTTCAGAACTACATACAGCGCATTCGCTAATTGGCGCACTTTCTTCATTTTTTGAAAAACAAATAAAATTTTTATACTATGGGTTTGAATTTTGCATCACCCTGTATATGTTTTCCATACAACAACCAAATATACTACCTAAGAATTGCAAACATGATAAAATGGTAAGAAAATCTACACATTACAACAAAAAATTTTAAAAAATGAAGATAGTACCTGTTGTTATACATGAAGCAATATAACCCTTGCAGTCTTGATGAGACCACGTGACACTCATCCTAAGTAGAAAAAGTATGTCTTCAAACACGAATTTCTTCACTTTTCTTCTAAACTCAACTAATTGGTATATATATGTTGTTAGGCAAGATCTCAACAATATAACATATGTCATTTTTATATATATTATATTGTTGTGCATTCTTCCTAACTACTGTATATTTAAGGCTATATCTCCGAAACTTCTGAATATATTTTAATGTAATAAAGCTCAAATTGAAGAGCTGTACCCTCTTCATATTCTGACTGCAAGCAGCGCCCCCTACTGTAGAAGGAAAGTTATCTTGTGCATATCATGTTTGGTACTGTTTTATTCATTTTACACTATATAAACGATTTTATTCCATGATATGTCTCATTGCCTCATAACAATATGGCTGACCAATGACAACCGAGGAATAAGGACATGTACCGTTCAGAACTACATACAGCGCATTCGCTAATTGGCGCACTTTCTTCATTTTTTGAAAAACAAATAAAATTTTTATACTATGGGTTTGAATTTTCACCCTGTATATGTTTTCCATACAACAACCAAATATACTACCTAAGAATTGCAAACATGATAAAATGGTAAGAAAATCTACACATTACAACAAAAAATTTTAAAAAATGAAGATAGTACCTGTTGTTATACATGAAGCAATATAACCCTTGCAGTCTTGATGAGACCACGTGACACTCATCCTAAGTAGAAAAAGTATGTCTTCAAACACGAATTTCTTCACTTTTCTTCTAAACTCAACTAATTGGTATATATATGTTGTTAGGCAACATCTCAACAATATAACATATGTCATTTTTATATATATTATATTGTTGTGCATTCTTCCTAACTACTGTATATTTAAGGCTATATCTCCGAAACTTCTGAATATATTTTAATGTAATAAAGCTCAAATTGAAGAGCTGTACCCTCTTCATATTCTGACTGCAAGCAGCGCCCCCTACTGTAGAAGGAAAGTTATCTTGTGCATATCATGTTTGGTACTCTTTTATTCATTTTACACTATATAAACGATTTTATTCCATGATATGTCTCATTGCCTCATAACAATATGGCTGACCAATGACAACCGAGGAATAAGGACATGTACCGTTCAGAACTACATACAGCGCATTCGCTAATTGGCGCACTTTCTTCATTTTTTGAAAAACAAATAAAATTTTTATACTATGGGTTTGAATTTTGCATCACCCTGTATATGTTTTCCATACAACAACCAAATATACTACCTAAGAATTGCAAACATGATAAAATGGTAAGAAAATCTACACATTACAACAAAAAATTTTAAAAAATGAAGATAGTACCTGTTGT
This sequence comes from Thermobia domestica, assembly GCF_964235325.1. Classification (NCBI taxonomy): domain Eukaryota; kingdom Metazoa; phylum Arthropoda; class Insecta; order Zygentoma; family Lepismatidae; genus Thermobia; species Thermobia domestica. Next base: position 79,769 of record NW_027656414.1, read on the forward strand.
TATACATGAAGCAATATAACCCTTGCAGTCTTGATGAGACCACGTGACACTCATCCTAAGTAGAAAAAGTATGTCTTCAAACACGAATTTCTTCACTTTTCTTCTAAACTCAACTAATTGGTATATATATGTTGTTAGGCAACATCTCAACAATAAAACATATGTCATTTTTATAGATATTATATTGTTGTGCATTCTTCCTAACTACTGTATATTTAAGGCTATATCTCCGAAACTTCTGAATATATTTTAATGTAATAAAGCTCAAATTGAAGAGCTGTACCCTCTTCATATTCTGACTGCAAGCAGCGCCCCCTACTGTAGAAGGAAAGTTATCTTGTGCATATCATGTTTGGTACTCTTTTATTCATTTTACACTATATAAACGATTTTATTCCATGATATGTCTCATTGCCTCATAACAATATGGCTGACCAATGACAACCGAGGAATAAGGACATGTACCGTTCAGAACTACATACAGCGCATTCGCTAATTGGCGCACTTTCTTCATTTTTTGAAAAACAAATAAAATTTTTATACTATGGGTTTGAATTTTGCATCACCCTGTATATGTTTTCCATACAACAACCAAATATACTACCTAAGAATTGCAAACATGATAAAATGGTAAGAAAATCTACACATTACAACAAAAAATTTTAAAAAATGAAGATAGTACCTGTTGTTATACATGAAGCAATATAACCCTTGCAGTCTTGATGAGACCACGTGACACTCATCCTAAGTAGAAAAAGTATGTCTTCAAACACGAATTTCTTCACTTTTCTTCTAAACTCAACTAATTGGTATATATATGTTGTTAGGCAACATCTCAACAATATAACATATGTCATTTTTATATATATTATATTGTTGTGCATTCTTCCTAACTACTGTATATTTAAGGCTATATCTCCGAAACTTCTGAATATATTTTAATGTAATAAAGCTCAAATTGAAGAGCTGTACCCTCTTCATATTCTGACTGCAAGCAGCGCCCCCTACTGTAGAAGGAAAGTTATCTTGTGCATATCATGTTTGGTACTCTTTTATTCATTTTACACTATATAAACGATTTTATTCCATGATATGTCTCATTGCCTCATAACAATATGGCTGACCAATGACAACCGAGGAATAAGGACATGTACCGTTCAGAACTACATACAGCGCATTCGCTAATTGGCGCACTTTCTTCATTTTTTGAAAAACAAATAAAATTTTTATACTATGGGTTTGAATTTTGCATCACCCTGTATATGTTTTCCATACAACAACCAAATATACTACCTAAGAATTGCAAACATGATAAAATGGTAAGAAAATCTACACATTACAACAAAAAATTTTAAAAAATGAAGATAGTACCTGTTGTTATACATGAAGCAATATAACCCTTGCAGTCTTGATGAGACCACGTGACACTCATCCTAAGTAGAAAAAGTATGTCTTCAAACACGAATTTCTTCACTTTTCTTCTAAACTCAACTAATTGGTATATATATGTTGTTAGGCAACATCTCAACAATATAACATATGTCATTTTTATATATATTATATTGTTGTGCATTCTTCCTAACTACTGTATATTTAAGGCTATATCTCCGAAACTTCTGAATATATTTTAATGTAATAAAGCTCAAATTGAAGAGCTGTACCCTCTTCATATTCTGACTGCAAGCAGCGCCCCCCACTGTAGAAGGAAAGTTATCTTGTGCATATCATGTTTGGTACTCTTTTATTCATTTTACACTATATAAACGATTTTATTCCATGATATGTCTCATTGCCTCATAACAATATGGCTGACCAATGACAACCGAGGAATAAGGACATGTACCGTTCAGAACTACATACAGCGCATTCGCTAATTGGCGCACTTTCTTCATTTTTTGAAAAACAAATAAAATTTTTATACTATGGGTTTGAATTTTGCATCACCCTGTATATGTTTTCCATACAACAACCAAATATACTACCTAAGAATTGCAAACATGATAAAATGGTAAGAAAATCTACACATTACAACAAAAAATTTTAAAAAATGAAGATAGTACCTGTTGTTATACATGAAGCAATATAACCCTTGCAGTCTTGATGAGACCACGTGACACTCATCCTAAGTAGAAAAAGTATGTCTTCAAACACGAATTTCTTCACTTTTCTTCTAAACTCAACTAATTGGTATATATATGTTGTTAGGCAACATCTCAACAATAAAACATATGTCATTTTTATAGATATTATATTGTTGTGCATTCTTCCTAACTACTGTATATTTAAGGCTATATCTCCGAAACTTCTGAATATATTTTAATGTAATAAAGCTCAAATTGAAGAGCTGTACCCTCTTCATATTCTGACTGCAAGCAGCGCCCCCTACTGTAGAAGGAAAGTTATCTTGTGCATATCATGTTTGGTACTCTTTTATTCATTTTACACTATATAAACGATTTTATTCCATGATATGTCTCATTGCCTCATAACAATATGGCTGACCAATGACAACCGAGGAATAAGGACATGTACCGTTCAGAACTACATACAGCGCATTCGCTAATTGGCGCACTTTCTTCATTTTTTGAAAAACAAATAAAATTTTTATACTATGGGTTTGAATTTTGCATCACCCTGTATATGTTTTCCATACAACAACCAAATATACTACCTAAGAATTGCAAACATGATAAAATGGTAAGAAAATCTACACATTACAACAAAAAATTTTAAAAAATGAAGATAGTACCTGTTGTTATACATGAAGCAATATAACCCTTGCAGTCTTGATGAGACCACGTGACACTCATCCTAAGTAGAAAAAGTATGTCTTCAAACACGAATTTCTTCACTTTTCTTCTAAACTCAACTAATTGGTATATATATGTTGTTAGGCAAGATCTCAACAATATAACATATGTCATTTTTATATATATTATATTGTTGTGCATTCTTCCTAACTACTGTATATTTAAGGCTATATCTCCGAAACTTCTGAATATATTTTAATGTAATAAAGCTCAAATTGAAGAGCTGTACCCTCTTCATATTCTGACTGCAAGCAGCGCCCCCTACTGTAGAAGGAAAGTTATCTTGTGCATATCATGTTTGGTACTCTTTTATTCATTTTACACTATATAAACGATTTTATTCCATGATATGTCTCATTGCCTCATAACAATATGGCTGACCAATGACAACCGAGGAATAAGGACATGTACCGTTCAGAACTACATACAGCGCATTCGCTAATTGGCGCACTTTCTTCATTTTTTGAAAAACAAATAAAATTTTTATACTATGGGTTTGAATTTTGCATCACCCTGTATATGTTTTCCATACAACAACCAAATATACTACCTAAGAATTGCAAACATGATAAAATGGTAAGAAAATCTACACATTACAACAAAAAATTTTAAAAAATGAAGATAGTACCTGTTGTTATACATGAAGCAATATAACCCTTGCAGTCTTGATGAGACCACGTGACACTCATCCTAAGTAGAAAAAGTATGTCTTCAAACACGAATTTCTTCACTTTTCTTCTAAACTCAACTAATTGGTATATATATGTTGTTAGGCAACATCTCAACAATATAACATATGTCATTTTTATATATATTATATTGTTGTGCATTCTTCCTAACTACTGTATATTTAAGGCTATATCTCCGAAACTTCTGAATATATTTTAATGTAATAAAGCTCAAATTGAAGAGCTGTACCCTCTTCATATTCTGACTGCAAGCAGCGCCCCCCACTGTAGAAGGAAAGTTATCTGGGGAATATCATGTTTGGTACTCTTTTATTCATTTTACACTATATAAACGATTTTATTCCATGATATGTCTCATTGCCTCATAACAATATGGCTGACCAATGACAACCGAGGAATAAGGATATGTACCGTTCAGAACTACATACAGCGCATTCGCTAATTGGCGCACTTTCTTCATTTTTTGAAAAACAAATAAAATTTTTATACTATGGGTTTGAATTTTGCATCACCCTGTATATGTTTTCCATACAACAACCAAATATACTACCTAAGAATTGCAAACATGATAAAATGGTAAGAAAATCTACACATTACAACAAAAAATTTTAAAAAATGAAGATAATACCTGTTGTTATACATGAAGCAATATAACCCTTGCAGTCTTGATGAGACCACGTGACACTCATCCTAAGTAGAAAAAGTATGTCTTCAAACACGAATTTCTTCACTTTTCTTCTAAACTCAACTAATTGGTATATATATGTTGTTAGGCAACATCTCAACAATATAACATATGTCATTTTTATATATATTATATTGTTGTGCATTCTTCCTAACTACTGTATATTTAAGGCTATATCTCCGAAACTTCTGAATATATTTTAATGTAATAAAGCTCAAATTGAAGAGCTGTACCCTCTTCATATTCTGACTGCAAGCAGCGCCCCCTACTGTAGAAGGAAAGTTATCTTGTGCATATCATGTTTGGTACTCTTTTATTCATTTTACACTATATAAACGATTTTATTCCATGATATGTCTCATTGCCTCATAACAATATGGCTGACCAATGACAACCGAGGAATAAGGACATGTACCGTTCAGAACTACATACAGCGCATTCGCTAATTGGCGCACTTTCTTCATTTTTTGAAAAACAAATAAAATTTTTATACTATGGGTTTGAATTTTGCATCACCCTGTATATGTTTTCCATACAACAACCAAATATACTACCTAAGAATTGCAAACATGATAAAATGGTAAGAAAATCTACACATTACAACAAAAAATTTTAAAAAATGAAGATAGTACCTGTTGTTATACATGAAGCAATATAACCCTTGCAGTCTTGATGAGACCACGTGACACTCATCCTAAGTAGAAAAAGTATGTCTTCAAACACGAATTTCTTCACTTTTCTTCTAAACTCAACTAATTGGTATATATATGTTGTTAGGCAACATCTCAACAATATAACATATGTCATTTTTATATATATTATATTGTTGTGCATTCTTCCTAACTACTGTATATTTAAGGCTATATCTCCGAAACTTCTGAATATATTTTAATGTAATAAAGCTCAAATTGAAGAGCTGTACCCTCTTCATATTCTGACTGCAAGCAGCGCCCCCTACTGTTGAAGGAAAGTTATCTTGTGCATATCATGTTTGGTACTCTTTTATTCATTTTACACTATATAAACGATTTTATTCCATGATATGTCTCATTGCCTCATAACAATATGGCTGACCAATGACAACCGAGGAATAAGGACATGTACCGTTCAGAACTACATACAGCGCATTCGCTAATTGGCGCACTTTCTTCATTTTTTGAAAAACAAATAAAATTTTTATACTATGGGTTTGAATTTTGCATCACCCTGTATATGTTTTCCATACAACAACCAAATATACTACCTAAGAATTGCAAACATGATAAAATGGTAAGAAAATCTACACATTACAACAAAAAATTTTAAAAAATGAAGATAGTACCTGTTGTTATACATGAAGCAATATAACCCTTGCAGTCTTGATGAGACCACGTGACACTCATCCTAAGTAGAAAAAGTATGTCTTCAAACACGAATTTCTTCACTTTTCTTCTAAACTCAACTAATTGGTATATATATGTTGTTAGGCAACATCTCAACAATAAAACATATGTCATTTTTATAGATATTATATTGTTGTGCATTCTTCCTAACTACTGTATATTTAAGGCTATATCTCCGAAACTTCTGAATATATTTTAATGTAATAAAGCTCAAATTGAAGAGCTGTACCCTCTTCATATTCTGACTGCAAGCAGCGCCCCCTACTGTAGAAGGAAAGTTATCTTGTGCATATCATGTTTGGTACTCTTTTATTCATTTTACACTATATAAACGATTTTATTCCATGATATGTCTCATTGCCTCATAACAATATGGCTGACCAATGACAACCGAGGAATAAGGACATGTACCGTTCAGAACTACATACAGCGCATTCGCTAATTGGCGCACTTTCTTCATTTTTTGAAAAACAAATAAAATTTTTATACTATGGGTTTGAATTTTGCATCACCCTGTATATGTTTTCCATACAACAACCAAATATACTACCTAAGAATTGCAAACATGATAAAATGGTAAGAAAATCTACACATTACAACAAAAAATTTTAAAAAATGAAGATAGTACCTGTTGTTATACATGAAGCAATATAACCCTTGCAGTCTTGATGAGACCACGTGACACTCATCCTAAGTAGAAAAAGTATGTCTTCAAACACGAATTTCTTCACTTTTCTTCTAAACTCAACTAATTGGTATATATATGTTGTTAGGCAAGATCTCAACAATATAACATATGTCATTTTTATATATATTATATTGTTGTGCATTCTTCCTAACTACTGTATATTTAAGGCTATATCTCCGAAACTTCTGAATATATTTTAATGTAATAAAGCTCAAATTGAAGAGCTGTACCCTCTTCATATTCTGACTGCAAGCAGCGCCCCCTACTGTAGAAGGAAAGTTATCTTGTGCATATCATGTTTGGTACTCTTTTATTCATTTTACACTATATAAACGATTTTATTCCATGATATGTCTCATTGCCTCATAACAATATGGCTGACCAATGACAACCGAGGAATAAGGACATGTACCGTTCAGAACTACATACAGCGCATTCGCTAATTGGCGCACTTTCTTCATTTTTTGAAAAACAAATAAAATTTTTATACTATGGGTTTGAATTTTGCATCACCCTGTATATGTTTTCCATACAACAACCAAATATACTACCTAAGAATTGCAAACATGATAAAATGGTAAGAAAATCTACACATTACAACAAAAAATTTTAAAAAATGAAGATAGTACCTGTTGTTATACATGAAGCAATATAACCCTTGCAGTCTTGATGAGACCACGTGACACTCATCCTAAGTAGAAAAAGTATGTCTTCAAACACGAATTTCTTCACTTTTCTTCTAAACTCAACTAATTGGTATATATATGTTGTTAGGCAACATCTCAACAATATAACATATGTCATTTTTATATATATTATATTGTTGTGCATTCTTCCTAACTACTGTATATTTAAGGCTATATCTCCGAAACTTCTGAATATATTTTAATGAAATAAAGCTCAAATTGAAGAGCTGTACCCTCTTCATATTCTGACTGCAAGCAGCGCCCCCTACTGTAGAAGGAAAGTTATCTTGTGCATATCATGTTTGGTACTCTTTTATTCATTTTACACTATATAAACGATTTTATTCCATGATATGTCTCATTGCCTCATAACAATATGGCTGACCAATGACAACCGAGGAATAAGGACATGTACCGTTCAGAACTACATACAGCGCATTCGCTAATTGGCGCACTTTCTTCATTTTTTGAAAAACAAATAAAATTTTTATTCTATGGGTTTGAATTTTGCATCACCCTGTATATGTTTTCCATATAACAACCAAATATACTACCTAAGAATTGCAAACATGATAAAATGGTAAGAAAATCTACACATTACAACAAAAAATTTTAAAAAATGAAGATAGTACCTGTTGTTATACATGAAGCAATATAACCCTTGCAGTCTTGATGAGACCACGTGACACTCATCCTAAGTAGAAAAAGTATGTCTTCAAACACGAATTTCTTCACTTTTCTTCTAAACTCAACTAATTGGTATATATATGTTGTTAGGCAACATCTCAACAATATAACATATGTCATTTTTATATATATTATATTGTTGTGCATTCTTCCTAACTATTGTATATTTAAGGCTATATCTCCGAAACTTCTGAATATATTTTAATGTAATAAAGCTCAAATTGAAGAGCTGTACCCTCTTCATATTCTGACTGCAAGCAGCGCCCCCTACTGTAGAAGGAAAGTTATCTTGTGCATATCATATTTGGTACTCTTTTATTCATTTTACACTATATAAACGATTTTATTCCATGATATGTCTCATTGCCTCATAACAATATGGCTGACCTATGACAACCGAGGAATAAGGACATGTACCGTTCAGAACTACATACAGCGCATTCGCTAATTGGCGCACTTTCTTCATTTTTTGAAAAACAAATAAAATTTTTATACTATGGGTTTGAATTTTGCATCACCCTGTATATGTTTTCCATACAACAACCAAATATACTACCTAAGAATTGCAAACATGATAAAATGGTAAGAAAATCTACACATTACAACAAAAAATTTTAAAAAATGAAGATAGTACCTGTTGTTATACATGAAGCAATATAACCCTTGCAGTCTTGATGAGACCACGTGACACTCATCCTAAGTAGAAAAAGTATGTCTTCAAACACGAATTTCTTCACTTTTCTTCTAAACTCAACTAATTGGTATATATATGTTGTTAGGCAACATCTCAACAATAAAACATATGTCATTTTTATAGATATTATATTGTTGTGCATTCTTCCTAACTACTGTATATTTAAGGCTATATCTCCGAAACTTCTGAATATATTTTAATGTAATAAAGCTCAAATTGAAGAGCTGTACCCTCTTCATATTCTGACTGCAAGCAGCGCCCCCTACTGTAGAAGGAAAGTTATCTTGTGCATATCATGTTTGGTACTCTTTTATTCATTTTACACTATATAAACGATTTTATTCCATGATATGTCTCATTGCCTCATAACAATATGGCTGACCAATGACAACCGAGGAATAAGGACATGTACCGTTCAGAACTACATACAGCGCATTCGCTAATTGGCGCACTTTCTTCATTTTTTGAAAAACAAATAAAATTTTTATACTATGGGTTTGAATTTTGCATCACCCTGTATATGTTTTCCATACAACAACCAAATATACTACCTAAGAATTGCAAACATGATAAAATGGTAAGAAAATCTACACATTACAACAAAAAATTTTAAAAAATGAAGATAGTACCTGTTGTTATACATGAAGCAATATAACCCTTGCAGTCTTGATGAGACCACGTGACACTCATCCTAAGTAGAAAAAGTATGTCTTCAAACACGAATTTCTTCACTTTTCTTCTAAACTCAACTAATTGGTATATATATGTTGTTAGGCAACATCTCAACAATAAAACATATGTCATTTTTATAGATATTATATTGTTGTGCATTCTTCCTAACTACTGTATATTTAAGGCTATATCTCCGAAACTTCTGAATATATTTTAATGTAATAAAGCTCAAATTGAAGAGCTGTACCCTCTTCATATTCTGACTGCAAGCAGCGCCCCCTACTGTAGAAGGAAAGTTATCTTGTGCATATCATGTTTGGTACTCTTTTATTCATTTTACACTATATAAACGATTTTATTCCATGATATGTCTCATTGCCTCATAACAATATGGCTGACCAATGACAACCGAGGAATAAGGACATGTACCGTTCAGAACTACATACAGCGCATTCGCTAATTGGCGCACTTTCTTCATTTTTTGAAAAACAAATAAAATTTTTATACTATGGGTTTGAATTTTGCATCACCCTGTATATGTTTTCCATACAACAACCAAATATACTACCTAAGAATTGCAAACATGATAAAATGGTAAGAAAATCTACACATTACAACAAAAAATTTTAAAAAATGAAGATAGTACCTGTTGTTATACATGAAGCAATATAACCCTTGCAGTCTTGATGAGACCACGTGACACTCATCCTAAGTAGAAAAAGTATGTCTTCAAACACGAATTTCTTCACTTTTCTTCTAAACTCAACTAATTGGTATATATATGTTGTTAGGCAACATCTCAACAATATAACATATGTCATTTTTATATATATTATATTGTTGTGCATTCTTCCTAACTACTGTATATTTAAGGCTATATCTCCGAAACTTCTGAATATATTTTAATGTAATAAAGCTCAAATTGAAGAGCTGTACCCTCTTCATATTCTGACTGCAAGCAGCGCCCCCTACTGTAGAAGGAAAGTTATCTTGTGCATATCATGTTTGGTACTCTTTTATTCATTTTACACTATATAAACGATTTTATTCCATGATATGTCTCATTGCCTCATAACAATATGGCTGACCAATGACAACCGAGGAATAAGGACATGTACCGTTCAGAACTACATACAGCGCATTCGCTAATTGGCGCACTTTCTTCATTTTTTGAAAAACAAATAAAATTTTTATACTATGGGTTTGAATTTTGCATCACCCTGTATATGTTTTCCATACAACAACCAAATATACTACCTAAGAATTGCAAACATGATAAAATGGTAAGAAAATCTACACATTACAACAAAAAATTTTAAAAAATGAAGATAGTACCTGTTGTTATACATGAAGCAATATAACCCTTGCAGTCTTGATGAGACCACGTGACACTCATCCTAAGTAGAAAAAGTATGTCTTCAAACACGAATTTCTTCACTTTTCTTCTAAACTCAACTAATTGGTATATATATGTTGTTAGGCAAGATCTCAACAATATAACATATGTCATTTTTATATATATTATATTGTTGTGCATTCTTCCTAACTACTGTATATTTAAGGCTATATCTCCGAAACTTCTGAATATATTTTAATGTAATAAAGCTCAAATTGAAGAGCTGTACCCTCTTCATATTCTGACTGCAAGCAGCGCCCCCTACTGTAGAAGGAAAGTTATCTTGTGCATATCATGTTTGGTACTCTTTTATTCATTTTACACTATATAAACGATTTTATTCCATGATATGTCTCATTGCCTCATAACAATATGGCTGACCAATGACAACCGAGGAATAAGGACATGTACCGTTCAGAACTACATACAGCGCATTCGCTAATTGGCGCACTTTCTTCATTTTTTGAAAAACAAATAAAATTTTTATACTATGGGTTTGAATTTTGCATCACCCTGTATATGTTTTCCATACAACAACCAAATATACTACCTAAGAATTGCAAACATGATAAAATGGTAAGAAAATCTACACATTACAACAAAAAATTTTAAAAAATGAAGATAGTACCTGTTGTTATACATGAAGCAATATAACCCTTGCAGTCTTGATGAGACCACGTGACACTCATCCTAAGTAGAAAAAGTATGTCTTCAAACACGAATTTCTTCACTTTTCTTCTAAACTCAACTAATTGGTATATATATGTTGTTAGGCAACATCTCAACAATATAACATATGTCATTTTTATATATATTATATTGTTGTGCATTCTTCCTAACTACTGTATATTTAAGGCTATATCTCCGAAACTTCTGAATATATTTTAATGTAATAAAGCTCAAATTGAAGAGCTGTACCCTCTTCATATTCTGACTGCAAGCAGCGCCCCCCACTGTAGAAGGAAAGTTATCTGGGGAATATCATGTTTGGTACTCTTTTATTCATTTTACACTATATAAACGATTTTATTCCATGATATGTCTCATTGCCTCATAACAATATGGCTGACCAATGACAACCGAGGAATAAGGATATGTACCGTTCAGAACTACATACAGCGCATTCGCTAATTGGCGCACTTTCTTCATTTTTTGAAAAACAAATAAAATTTTTATACTATGGGTTTGAATTTTGCATCACCCTGTATATGTTTTCCATACAACAACCAAATATACTACCTAAGAATTGCAAACATGATAAAATGGTAAGAAAATCTACACATTACAACAAAAAATTTTAAAAAATGAAGATAATACCTGTTGTTATACATGAAGCAATATAACCCTTGCAGTCTTGATGAGACCACGTGACACTCATCCTAAGTAGAAAAAGTATGTCTTCAAACACGAATTTCTTCACTTTTCTTCTAAACTCAACTAATTGGTATATATATGTTGTTAGGCAACATCTCAACAATATAACATATGTCATTTTTATATATATTATATTGTTGTGCATTCTTCCTAACTACTGTATATTTAAGGCTATATCTCCGAAACTTCTGAATATATTTTAATGTAATAAAGCTCAAATTGAAGAGCTGTACCCTCTTCATATTCTGACTGCAAGCAGCGCCCCCTACTGTAGAAGGAAAGTTATCTTGTGCATATCATGTTTGGTACTGTTTTATTCATTTTACACTATATAAACGATTTTATTCCATGATATGTCTCATTGCCTCATAACAATATGGCTGACCAATGACAACCGAGGAATAAGGACATGTACCGTTCAGAACTACATACAGCGCATTCGCTAATTGGCGCACTTTCTTCATTTTTTGAAAAACAAATAAAATTTTTATACTATGGGTTTGAATTTTGCATCACCCTGTATATGTTTTCCATACAACAACCAAATATACTACCTAAGAATTGCAAACATGATAAAATGGTAAGAAAATCTACACATTACAACAAAAAATTTTAAAAAATGAAGATAGTACCTGTTGTTATACATGAAGCAATATAACCCTTGCAGTCTTGATGAGACCACGTGACACTCATCCTAAGTAGAAAAAGTATGTCTTCAAACACGAATTTCTTCACTTTTCTTCTAAACTCAACTAATTGGTATATATATGTTGTTAGGCAACATCTCAACAATATAACATATGTCATTTTTATATATATTATATTGTTGTGCATTCTTCCTAACTACTGTATATTTAAGGCTATATCTCCGAAACTTCTGAATATATTTTAATGTAATAAAGCTCAAATTGAAGAGCTGTACCCTCTTCATATTCTGACTGCAAGCAGCGCCCCCTACTGTTGAAGGAAAGTTATCTTGTGCATATCATGTTTGGTACTCTTTTATTCATTTTACACTATATAAACGATTTTATTCCATGATATGTCTCATTGCCTCATAACAATATGGCTGACCAATGACAACCGAGGAATAAGGACATGTACCGTTCAGAACTACATACAGCGCATTCGCTAATTGGCGCACTTTCTTCATTTTTTGAAAAACAAATAAAATTTTTATACTATGGGTTTGAATTTTGCATCACCC